>NC_141875.1:15000-318030 GCF_056163025.1 Triticum urartu
CAGTCTACAGGGTAGAATAAATTCGAAACAATTTAATGAATTATAAAACCTTGAAAACCTAGCTATGTCTGTGCAACATATCATGTGTGCAAAATTATAGCTGATTTAGAAAAGGTCGAAAAAATCATGCTTAAACACGAGGCACCATTTGGTCTCACTTAAGCCAGTTTTGTTAGAGAAGGTGATTTTTTCCACCACCTCCAAATCACACCAAATTTGTTCTAAATTCTTAAATAGATATGTCAAACATGTCTATGAAAGAAATTTGGAAAAAATTGTATCCTACATTGCCCCCTTAAGGTGTAGACCGATGTTTTGATCAGTCAGTCTACAGGGCAGAATAAATTCGAAACAATTTAAAAAATTGTAAAACCTTGAAAACCTAGCTATGTTTGTGCAACATATCAAGTGTGCAAAATTATAGGTGATTTAGAGGAGGTCAAAAAAATCACGCCTAAGCAAGAGGGACCATTTGGTCTCACTTAAGCCAGTTTTTGTAGAAATTGCAATTTTTCCACCACCTCCAAATCACCCTAAATTTGTTCTACATGATCAAATAGATGTGCCAAACATGTTTATGAAAGAAATTTGGAAAAATGTATCCTACAATGCCCCCTTAAGGTGTAGACCGATGTTTTGATCAGTCAGTCTACAGGGCAGAATAAATTCGAAACAATTTAATAAATTGTAAAACCTTGAAAACCTAGCTATGCTTGTGCAACATATCAAGTGTGCATAATTATAGGTGATTTAGAGGAGGTTGAAAAAATCACGCTTAAACACGAAGGACTATTTGGTCTCACTTAAGCCAATTTTTGTAGAAAATGCAATTTTTTCCACCAACTCCAAATCACCCTAAATTTGTTCTACATGCTAAAATAGATGTGCCAAACATTTCTATGAAAGAAATTTGGAAAAAAAATGTATCCTACAATGCCCCCTTAAGGTGTAGACCGATGTTTTGATCAGTCAGTCTACACGGCAGAATATATTTGAAACAATTTAATAAATTATAAAACCTTGAAAATCTAGCTATGTTTGTGCAAAATATGAAGTGTGAAAAATTATAGGTGATTTAAAAAAGGTCAAAAAAATCACGCTTAAACACGAGGCACCATTTGGTCTCACTTAAGCCAGTTTTTGTAGAAAAGGTGATTTTTTCCACCACCTCCAAATCACACCAAATTTATTCTACATGCTCAAATAGATGTGTCAAATATGTCTATCAAATAAATTTGGAAAAAATGCATCCTACAATGCCCCCTTAAATTATAGACCGATGTTTTGATCAGTCAGTCTACAGGGCAGAATAAATTCAAAACAATTTAAAAAATTGTAAAACCTTGAAAACCTGGCTTTGTCTGTGCAACATATGAAGTGTGCAAAATTATAGGTGATTTAGAGGAGGTCGAAAAAATCACGCCTAATCACGAGGGACCATCTGGTCTCTCACTTAAGCCAGTTTTTGTAGAAAATGCAATTTTTTCCACCACCTCCAAATCACCCTAAATTTGTTTTTCATGATCAAATACATGTGCCAAACATATCTATGAAAGAAATTTGGAAAAATGTATCCTAGAATGCCCTCTTAAGGTGTAGACCGATGTTTTGATCAGTCAGTCTACAGGGCATAAATTCAAAACAATTTAATAAATTATAAAACCTTGAAAACCTAGCTATGTTTGTGCAACATATCAAGTGTGAAAAATTATAGGTGATTTAGAGGAGATTGAAAAAATCACGCTTAAACAAGGACTATTTGGCCTCACTTAAGCCAATTTTTGTAGAAAATGCAATTTTTTCCACCACCTCCAAATCACCCTAAATTTGTTCTACATGGTCAAATAGATGTGCCAAACATATCTATGAAATAAATTTGGAAAAAATGTATCCTACAATGCCCCCTTAAGGTGTAGACCGATGTTTTGATCAGTCAGTCTATAGGGCAGAATAGATTCGAAACAATTTAATAAATTATAAAACCTTTAAAACCTAGCTATGTCTGTGCAACATATCAAGTGTGCAAAATCATAGGTGACTTATAAAAGGTCGAAAAAATCACGCTTAAACACGAGGCACCATTTGGTCTCACTTAAGCCAGTTTTTGTAGAAAAGGTGATTTTTTCCACCACCTCCAAATCACACCTAATTTGCTCTACATGCTCAAATAGATGTGTCAAACATGTTTATGAAAGAAATTTGGAAAAAAATGTATCCTACAATGCCCCTTAAGGTGTAGACCGATGTTTTGATCAGTCAATCTACAAGGCAGAATAAATTCGAAACAATTTAATAAATTGTAAAACCATGAAAACCTAGCTATGTTTGTGCAACATATCAAGTGTGCATAATTATAGGTTATTTAGAGGAGGTTGAAAAAATCACGCTTAAACACGAAGGACTATTTGGTCTCACTTAAGCCAGTTTTTGTAGAAAATGCAGATTTTTCCACCAACTCCAAATCACCCTAAAATTGTTCTACATGCTCAAATAGCTGTGCCAAACATGTCCATGAAAGAAATTTGGAAAAAATGTATCCTACAATGCCCCCTTAAGGTGTAGACCGATGTTTTGATCAGTTAGTTTACAGGGCAGAATAAATTCGAAACAATTTAATAAATTATAAAACCTTGAAAATCTAGCTATGTCTGTGCAACATATCAAGTGTGAAAAATTATAGGTGATTTAGAAAAGGTCGAAAAAATCATGCTTAAACACAAGGCACCATTTGGTCTCTTAAGCCAGTTTTTTTAGAAAAGATGATTTTTTCCACCACCTCCAAATCACACCTAATTTGCTCTACATGCCCAAATAGATGAGTCAAAAATGTCTATGAATGAAATTTGGAAAAAATGTATCCTACAATGCCCCCTTAAGGTGTAGACCGATGTTTTGATCAGTCAGTCTACAGGGTTGAATAAATTCAAAACAATTTAAAAAATTGTAAAACCTTGAAAACCTAGCTATGTTTGTGCAACATATCAAGTGTGCAAAATTATAGGTGATTTAGAGGAGGTCAAAAGAATCACGCCTAAACCCGAGGGACTAATTGGTCTCACTTAAGCTAGTTTTTGTAGAAAATACAATTTTTTCAACCACCTCCAAATCACCCTAAATTTGTTCTACATGCTCAAATAGATGTACCAAACATGTCTATGAAAGAAATTTGGAAAAAATGTATCCTACAATACCCCCTTAAGGTGTAGACCGATGTTTTGATCAGTCAATCTACAAGGCAGAATAAATTCGAAACAATTTAATAAATTGTAAAACCATGAAAACCTAGCTATGTTTGTGCAACATATCAAGTGTGCATAATTATAGGTTATTTAGAGGAGGTTGAAAAAATCACGCTTAAACACGAAGGACTATTTGGTCTCACTTAAGCCAGTTTTTGTAGAAAATGCAGCTTTTTCCACCAACTCCAAATCACCCTAAAATTGTTCTACATGCTCAAATAGCTGTGCCAAACATGTCCATGAAAGAAATTTGGAAAAAATGTATCCTACAATGCCCCCTTAAGGTGTAGACCGATGTTTTGATCAGTTAGTTTACAGGGCAGAATAAATTCGAAACAATTTAATAAATTATAAAACCTTGAAAATCTAGCTATGTCTGTGCAACATATCAAGTGTGAAAAATTATAGGTGATTTAGAAAAGGTCGAAAAAATCATGCTTAAACACAAGGCACCATTTGGTCTCTTAAGCCAGTTTTTGTAGAAAAGATGATTTTTTCCACCACCTCCAAATCACACCTAATTTGCTCTACATGCCCAAATAGATGAGTCAAAAATGTCTATGAATGAAATTTGGAAAAAATGTATCCTACAATGCCCCCTTAAGGTGTAGACCGATGTTTTGATCAGTCAGTCTACAGGGCAAAATAAATTCAAAACAATTTAAATAATTGTAAAACCTTGAAAACCTAGCTATGTTTGTGCAAAATATAAAGTGTGCAAAATTATAGGTGATTTAGAGGAGGTCGAAAAAATCACGCTTAAACCTGAGGGACTAATTGGTCTCACTTAAGCCAGTTTTTGTAGAAAATACAATTTTTTCCACCACCTCCAAATCTCCCTAAATTTGTTCTACATGCTCAAATAGATGTACCAAACATGTCTATGAAAGAAATTTGGAAAAATTGTATCCTAAAATGCCCCCTTAAGATGTAGACTGATGTTTTCATCAGTCAGTCTACTGGGCAGAATAAATTCAAAACAATTTAAAAAATTGTAAAACATTGAAAACCTAGCTATGTTTGTGCAACATATCAAGTGTGAAAAATTATAGGCGATTTAGAGGAGGTCAAAAAAATCACGCCTAAGCACGAGGGACCATTTGGTCACTTAAGCCAGTTTTTGTAGAAAATGCAATTTTTCCACCACCTCCAAATCACCCTAAATTTGTTCTACATGATCAAATAGATGTGCCAAACATGTATATGAAATAAATTTGGAAAAAATGTATCCTACAATGCCCCCTTACGGTGTAGACCGATGTTTTGATCAGTCAGTCTACAGGGCAGAATAAATTCGAAACAATTTAATAAATTGTAAAACCTTGAAAACCTAGCTATGTTTGTGAAAAATACCAAGTGTGCATAATTATAGGTGATTTAGAGGAGGTTGAAAAAATCACGCTTAAACATGAATGACTATTTGGTCTCACTTAAGACAGTTTTTGTAGAAAATGCAGCTTCTTCCAGCAACTCCAAATCACCCTAAAATTGTTCTACATGCTCCAATAGATGTGCCAAACATTTCTATGAAAGAAATTTGGAAAAAATATATCCTACAATGCCCCCTTAAGGTGTAGACCGATGTTTTGATCAGTCAGTCTACAGGGCAGAATAAATTCGAAACAATTTAATAAATTATAAAACCTTGAAAACCTAGCTATGTCTGTGCAACATATCAAGTGTGAAAAATTATAGGTGATTTAGAAAAGGTCGAAAAAATCACGCTTAAACACGAGGCACCATTTGGTCTCACGTAAGCTAGTTTTTGTAGAAAAGGTGATTTTTTTTCAGCACCTCCAAATCACACCAAATTTGTTCTACATGCTCAAATAGATGTGTCAAACATGTCTATGAAAGAAATTTGGAAAAAAATGTATCCTACAATGCCCCCTTAAGGTGTAGACCGATGTTTTGATTAGTTAGTCTACAAGGCAGAATAAATTCAAAACAATTTAAAAAATTATAAAACCTTGAAAACCTATCTATGTTTGTGCGAAATATAAAGTGTGCAAAATATAGGTGATTTAGAGGAGGTCGAAAAAATCACGCTTAAACACAAGGGACCATTTGGTCTCACTAAAGCTAGTTTTTGTTGAAAAGGTGATTTTTTCCACCACATCCAAATCACACCAAATTTGTTTTAAATGCTTAAATAGATGTGCCAAACATGCCTTTGAAAGAAATTTGGAAAAATATATCCTACAATGCCCCCTTAAGGTGTAGACCGATGTTTTGATCAGTTAGTCTACATGGCAGAATAAATTCGAAACAATCTAATAAATTATAAAACCTTGAAAACCTAGCTATGTTTGTGCAACATATAAAGTGTGCAAAATTATAGGTGATTTAGAGGAGGTCAAAAAAATCACGCTTAAACACAAGGGACCATTTGGTCACTTAAGCTAGTTTTTGTAGAAATGGTGATTTTTTCCACCACCTCCAAATCACACCAAATTTTTTCTACATGCTCAAATAGATGTGCCAAACATGTATTTGAAAGAAATTTGGAAAAAATGTATCCTACAATGCCCCCTTAAGGTGTAGACCGATGTTTTGATCAGTCAGTTTACAGGGCAGAATAAATTCGAAACAATTTAATAAATTATCAAACCTTGAAAACCTAGCTATTTCTGTGCAACATATCAAGTGTGCAAAATTATAGGTGATTTAGAAAAGGTCGAAAAAATCACGCTTAAACACGAGGCACCATTTGGTCTCTTAAGCCAGTTTTTGTAGAAAAGATGATTTTTTCCACCACCTCCAAATCACACCTAATTTGCTCTACATGCCCAAATAGATGTGTCAAAAATTTCTATGAATGAAATTTGGAAAAAAAAATGTATCCTACAATGCCCCTTATGGTGTAAATCGATGTTTTGATCAGTCAGTCTACAGGGCAGAATAAATTCAAAACAATTTAAAAAATTGTAAAACCTTGAAAACCTAGCTATGTTTGTGCAACATATCAAGTGTGCAAAATTATAGGTGATTTAGAGGAGGTCGAAAAAATCACGCCTAAACCCGAGGGACTAATTGGTCTCACTTAAGCTAGTTTTTGTAGAAAATACAATTTTTTCAACCACCTCCAAATCACCCTAAATTTGTTCTACATGCTCAAATAGATGTACCAAACATGTCTATGAAAGAAATTTGGAAAAAATGTATCCTACAATACCCCCTTAAGGTGTAGACCGATGTTTTGATCAGTCAATCTACAAGGCAGAATAAATTCGAAACAATTTAATAAATTGTAAAACCATGAAAACCTAGCTATGTTTGTGCAACATATCAAGTGTGCATAATTATAGGTTATTTAGAGGAGGTTGAAAAAATCACGCTTAAACACGAAGGACTATTTGGTCTCACTTAAGCCAGTTTTTGTAGAAAATGCAGCTTTTTCCACCAACTCCAAATCACCCTAAAATTGTTCTACATGCTCAAATAGCTGTGCCAAACATGTCCATGAAAGAAATTTGGAAAAAATGTATCCTACAATGCCCCCTTAAGGTGTAGACCGATGTTTTGATCAGTTAGTTTACAGGGCAGAATAAATTCGAAACAATTTAATAAATTATAAAACCTTGAAAATCTAGCTATGTCTGTGCAACATATCAAGTGTGAAAAATTATAGGTGATTTAGAAAAGGTCGAAAAAATCATGCTTAAACACAAGGCACCATTTGGTCTCTTAAGCCAGTTTTTTTAGAAAAGATGATTTTTTCCACCACCTCCAAATCACACCTAATTTGCTCTACATGCCCAAATAGATGAGTCAAAAATGTCTATGAATGAAATTTGGAAAAAATGTATCCTACAATGCCCCCTTAAGGTGTAGACCGATGTTTTGATCAGTCAGTCTACAGGGTTGAATAAATTCAAAACAATTTAAAAAATTGTAAAACCTTGAAAACCTAGCTATGTTTGTGCAACATATCAAGTGTGCAAAATTATAGGTGATTTAGAGGAGGTCAAAAGAATCACGCCTAAACCCGAGGGACTAATTGGTCTCACTTAAGCTAGTTTTTGTAGAAAATACAATTTTTTCCACCACCTCCAAATCACCCTAAATTTGTTCTACATGCTCAAATAGATGTACCAAACATGTCTATGAAAGAAATTTGGAAAAATTGTATCCTAGAATGCCCCCTTAAGATGTAGACCGATATTTTGATTAGTCAGTCTACAGGGCAGAATAAATTCAAAATAATTTAATAAATTATAAAACCTTGAAAACCTAGCTAAGTTTGTGCAACATATCAAGTGTAAAAAATTATAGGTGATTTAGAGGAGGTTGAAAAAATCACGCTTAAACACGAAGGACTATTAGTCCTCACTTAAGCCAGTTTTTGTAGAAAATGCAATTTTTTCCACCAACTCCAAATCACCCTAAATTTGTTCTACATGCTAAAATAGATGTGCCAAACATGTCTTTGAAATAAATTTGGAAAAAATGTATCCTACAATGCCCCCTTAAGGTGTAGATCGATGTTTTGATCAGTCAGTCTACAGGGCAGAATAGATTCGAAACAATTTAATAATATATAAAACCTTGAAAACCTAGCTATGTCTGTGCAACATATCAAGTGTGCAAAATTATAGGTGACTTATAAAAGGTCGAAAAAATCATGCTTAAACACGAGGCACCATTTGGTCTCACTTAAGCCAGTTTTTGTAGAAAAGGTAATTTTTTTCCACCACCTCCAAATCACACCTAATTTGCTCTACATGCTCAAATAGATGTGTCAAACATGTCTATGAAAGAAATTTGGAAAAAAAATGTATCCTACAATGCCCCCTTAAGGTGTAGACCGATGTTTTGATCAGTCAGTTTACAGGGCAGAATAAATTCGAAACAATTTAATAAATTGTAAAACCTTGAAAACCTAGCTATGTTTGTGCAACATATCAAGTGTGCATAATTATAGGTGATTTAGAGGAGGTTGAAAAAATCACGCTTAAACACGAAGGACTATTTGGTCTCACCTAAGCCAGTTTTTGTAGAAAATGCAGCTTTTTCCACCAACTCCAAATCACCCTAAAATTTTTCTACATGCTCAAATAGATGTGCCAAACATGTATATGAAACAAATTTGGAAAAAATGTATCCTACAATGCCCCCTTAAGGTGTAGACCGATGTTTTAATCAGTCAGTCTATAGGCAGAATAAATTCGAAACAATTTAATAAATATAAAACCTTGAAAACCTAGCTATATCTGTGCAACATATCAAGTGTGCAAAATTATAGGTGATTTAGAAAAGGTCGAAAAAATCAAGCTTGTTTTTGTAGAAAAGGTGATTTTTTTCACCACCTCCAAATCACACCAAATTTGTTCTACATGCCCAAATAGATGTGTCAAACATGTCTATGAAAGAAATTTGGAAAAAAAATGTATCCTACAATGCCCCCTTAAGGTGTAGACCGATGTTTTGGTCAGTTAGTCTACAAGGTAGAATAAATTTAAAACAATTTAAAAAATTATAAAACCTTGAAAACCTAGCTATGTTTGTGCAAAATATAAAGTGTGCAAAATTATAGGTGATTTAGAGGAGGTCGAAAAAATCACGCTTAAACCTGAGGGACTAATTGGTCTCACTTAAGCCAGTTTTTGTAGAAAATACAATTTTTTCCACCACCTCCAAATCTCCCTAAATTTGTTCTACATGCTCAAATAGATGTACCAAACATGTCTATGAAAGAAATTTGGAAAAATTGTATCCTAAAATGCCCCCTTAAGATGTAGACTGATGTTTTCATCAGTCAGTCTACTGGGCAGAATAAATTCAAAACAATTTAAAAAATTGTAAAACATTGAAAACCTAGCTATGTTTGTGCAACATATCAAGTGTGAAAAATTATAGGCGATTTAGAGGAGGTCAAAAAAATCACGCCTAAGCACGAGGGACCATTTGGTCACTTAAGCCAGTTTTTGTAGAAAATGCAATTTTTCCACCACCTCCAAATCACCCTAAATTTGTTCTACATGATCAAATAGATGTGCCAAACATGTATATGAAATAAATTTGGAAAAAATGTATCCTACAATGCCCCCTTACGGTGTAGACCGATGTTTTGATCAGTCAGTCTACAGGGCAGAATAAATTCGAAACAATTTAATAAATTGTAAAACCTTGAAAACCTAGCTATGTTTGTGAAAAATACCAAGTGTGCATAATTATAGGTGATTTAGAGGAGGTTGAAAAAATCACGCTTAAACATGAATGACTATTTGGTCTCACTTAAGACAGTTTTTGTAGAAAATGCAGCTTCTTCCAGCAACTCCAAATCACCCTAAAATTGTTCTACATGCTCCAATAGATGTGCCAAACATTTCTATGAAAGAAATTTGGAAAAAATATATCCTACAATGCCCCCTTAAGGTGTAGACCGATGTTTTGATCAGTCAGTCTACAGGGCAGAATAAATTCGAAACAATTTAATAAATTATAAAACCTTGAAAACCTAGCTATGTCTGTGCAACATATCAAGTGTGAAAAATTATAGGTGATTTAGAAAAGGTCGAAAAAATCACGCTTAAACACGAGGCACCATTTGGTCTCACGTAAGCTAGTTTTTGTAGAAAAGGTGATTTTTTTTCAGCACCTCCAAATCACACCAAATTTGTTCTACATGCTCAAATAGATGTGTCAAACATGTCTATGAAAGAAATTTGGAAAAAAATGTATCCTACAATGCCCCCTTAAGGTGTAGACCAATGTTTTGATTAGTTAGTCTACAAGGCAGAATAAATTCAAAACAATTTAAAAAATTATAAAACCTTGAAAACCTATCTATGTTTGTGCGAAATATAAAGTGTGCAAAATATAGGTGATTTAGAGGAGGTCGAAAAAATCACGCTTAAACACAAGGGACCATTTGGTCTCACTAAAGCTAGTTTTTGTTGAAAAGGTGATTTTTTCCACCACATCCAAATCACACCAAATTTGTTTTAAATGCTTAAATAGATGTGCCAAACATGCCTTTGAAAGAAATTTGGAAAAATATATCCTACAATGCCCCCTTAAGGTGTAGACCGATGTTTTGATCAGTCAGTCTACAGGGCAGAATAAATTCGAAACAATCTAATAAATTATAAAACCTTGAAAACCTAGCTATGTTTGTGCAACATATCAAGTGTGAAAAATTATAGGTGATTTAGAAAAGGTCGAAAAAATCACGCTTAAACACGAGGCACCATTTGGTCTCACGTAAGCTAGTTTTTGTAGAAAAGGTGATTTTTTTTCAGCACCTCCAAATCACACCAAATTTGTTCTACATGCTCAAATAGATGTGTCAAACATGTCTATGAAAGAAATTTGGAAAAAAATGTATCCTACAATGCCCCCTTAAGGTGTAGACCGATGTTTTGATCAGTCAGTTTACAGGGCAGAATAAATTCGAAACAATTTAATAAATTATAAAACCTTGAAAACCTAGCTATTTCTGTGCAACATATCAAGTGTGCAAAATTATAGGTGATTTAGAAAAGGTCGAAAAAATCACGCTTAAACACGAGGCACCATTTGGTCTCTTAAGCCAGTTTTTGTAGAAAAGATGATTTTTTCCACCACCTCCAAATCACACCAAATTTGTTTTAAATGCTTAAATAGATGTGCCAAACATGCCTTTGAAAGAAATTTGGAAAAATATATCCTACAATGCCCCCTTAAGGTGTAGACCGATGTTTTGATCAGTTAGTCTACATGGCAGAATAAATTCGAAACAATCTAATAAATTATAAAACCTTGAAAACCTAGCTATGTTTGTGCAACATATAAAGTGTGCAAAATTATAGGTGATTTAGAGGAGGTCAAAAAAATCACGCTTAAACACAAGGGACTAATTGGTCTCACTTAAGCTAGTTTTTGTAGAAAATACAATTTTTTCAACCACCTCCAAATCACCCTAAATTTGTTCTACATGCTCAAATAGATGTACCAAACATGTCTATGAAAGAAATTTGGAAAAAATGTATCCTACAATACCCCCTTAAGATGTAGACCGATGTTTTGATCAGTTAGTCTACAGGGCAGAATAAATTCGAAACAATTTAATAAATTATAAAACCTTGAAAACCTAGCTATGTTTGTGCAACATATCAAGTGTGCAAAATAATAGGTGATTTAGAGGAGTTCGAAAAAATCACGCTTAAACACAGGGGACCATTTGGTCTCACTTAAGCTAGTTTTCGTTGAAAAGGAGATTTTTCAACCACCTCGAAATCACACCTAATTTGCTCTACATGCCCAAATAGATGTGTCAAAAATGTCTATGAATGAAATTTGGAAAAAAAAATGTATCCTACAATGCCCCTTATGGTGTAAATCGATGTTTTGATCAGTCAGTCTACAGGGCAGAATAAATTCAAAACAATTTAAAAAATTGTAAAACCTTGAAAACCTAGCTATGTTTGTGCAACATATCAAGTGTGCAAAATTATAGGTGATTTAGAGGAGGTCGAAAAAATCACGCCTAAACCCGAGGGACTAATTGGTCTCACTTAAGCTAGTTTTTGTAGAAAATACAATTTTTTCAACCACCTCCAAATCACCCTAAATTTGTTCTACATGCTCAAATAGATGTACCAAACATGTCTATGAAAGAAATTTGGAAAAAATGTATCCTACAATACCCCCTTAAGATGTAGACCGATGTTTTGATCAGTGAGTCTACAGGGCAGAATAAATTCGAAACAATTTAATAAATTATAAAACCTTGAAAACCTAGCTATGTTTGTGCAACATATCAAGTGTGCAAAATAATAGGTGATTTAGAGGAGTTCGAAAAAATCACGCTTAAACACAGGGGACCATTTGGTCTCACTTAAGCTAGTTTTCGTTGAAAAGGAGATTTTTCAACCACCTCGAAATCACACCAAATTTGTTCTACATGCTCAAATAGATGTGCCGAACATGTCTTTGAAAGAAATTTGGAAGAAATGTATCCTAGAATGCCCCCTTAAGGTGTACACCGATGTTTTGATCAGTTAGTCTACAGGGCAGAATAAATTCTAAACAATTTAATAAATTATAAAATCATGAAAACCTAGCTCTGTTTGTGCAACATATAAAGTGTGCAAAATTATAGGTGATTTAGAGGATGTCAAAAAAATCACGCTTAAACACAAGAGACCATTTGGTCACTTAAGCTAGTTTTTGTAGAAAAGGTGATGTCTTCCACCACCTCCAAATCACACCAAATGTGTTATACATGCTCCAATAGATGTGCCAAACATGTCTTTGAAAGAAATTTGGAAAAAATGTATCCTACAATGCCCCCTTAAGGTGTAGACCGATGTTTTGATCAGTCAGTTTACAGGGCTGAATAAATTCGAAACAATTTAATAAATTATAAAACCTGGAAAACCTAGCTATGTCTGTGCAACATATCAAGTGTGCAAAATTATAGGTGATTTAGAAAAGGTCGAAAAAATCATGCTTAAACACAAGGCACCATTTGGTCTCTTAAGCCAGTTTTTGTAGAAAAGATGATTTTTCCACCACCTCCAAATCACACCTAATTTTCTGTACATGCTCAAATAGATGTGTCAAAAATGTCTATGAAAGAAATTTGGAAAAAAAATGTATCCTACAATGCCCCCTTAAGGTGTAGACCGATGTTTTGATCAGTCAGTCTACAGGGTTGAATAAATTCAAAACAATTTAAAAAATTGTAAAACCTTGAAAACCTAGCTATGTTTGTGCAACATATCAAGTGTGCAAAATTATAGGTGATTTAGAGGAGGTCAAAAAAGTCACGCCTAAACCCGACGGACTAATTGGTCTCACTTAAGCCAGTTTTTGTAGAAAATGCAATTTTCTCCACCACCTCTAAATCACCCTAAATTTTTTCTACATGATCAAATAGATGTGCCAAACATTTCTATGAAAGAAATTTGGAAAAAATGTATCCTACAATGCCCCCTTAAGGTGTAGACCGATGTTTTGATCAGTCAGTCTACAGGGCAGAATAAATTCGAAACAATTTAATAAATTATAAAACCTTGAAAACCTAGCTATGTTTGTGCAACATATCAAGTGTGCAAAATAATAGGTGATTTAGAGGAGTTCGAAAAAATCACGCTTAAACACAGGGGACCATTTGGTCTCACTTAAGCTAGTGTTTGTAGAAAAGGAGATTTTTCAACCACCTCCAAATCACACCAAATTTGTTCTACATGCTCAAATAGATGTGCCGAACATGTATTTGAAAGAAATTTGGAAAAAATGTATCCTAGAATGCCCCCTTAAGGTGTACACCGATGTTTTGATCAGTTACTCTACAGGGCAGAATAAATTCTAAACAATTTAATAAATTATAAAATCTTGAAAACCTAGTTCTGTTTGTGCAACATATAAAGTGTGCAAAATTATAGGTGATTTAGAGGATGTCGAAAAAATCACGCTTAAACACAAGAGACCATTTGGTCACTTAAGCTAGTTTTTGTAGAAAAGGTGATGTTTTCCACCACCTCCAAATCACACCAAATGTGTTATACCTGCTCAAATAGATGTGCCAAACATGTCTTTGAAAGAAATTTGGAAAAAATGTATCCTACAATGCCCCCTTAAGGTGTAGACCGATGTTTTGATCAGTCAGTTTACAGGGCAGAATAAATTCGAAACAATTTAATAAATTATAAAACCTTGAAAACCTAGCTATTTCTGTGCAACATATCAAGTGTGCAAAATTATAGGTGATTTAGAAAAGGTCGAAAAAATCACGCTTGAACACGAGGCACCATTTGGTCTCTTAAGCCAGTTTTTGTAGAAAAGATGATTTTTTCCACCACCTCCAAATCACACCTAATTTGCTCTACATGCCCAAATAGATGTGTCAAAAATGTCTATGAATGAAATTTGGAAAAAAAAATGTATCCTACAATGCCCCTTATGGTGTAGACCGATGTTTTGATCAGTCAGTCTACAGGGCAGAATAAATTCAAAACAATTTAAAAAATTGTAAAACCTTGGAAACCTAGCTATGTTTGTGCAACATATCAAGTGTGCAAAATTATAGGTGATTTAGAGGAGGTCGAAAAAATCACGCCTAAACCCGAGGGACTAATTGGTCTCACTTAAGCTAGTTTTTGTAGAAAATACAATTTTTTCCACCACCTCCAAATCACCCTAAATTTGTTCTAAATGCTCAAATAGATGTACCAAACATGTCTATGAAAGAAATTTGGAAAAAATGTATCCTACAATGCCCCCTTAAGATGTAGACCGATGTTTTGATCAGTCAGTCTACAGGGCAGAATAAATTCGAAACAATTTAATAAATTATAAAACCTTGAAAACCTAGCTATGTTTGTGCAACATATCAAGTGTGCAAAATTATAGGTGATTTAGAGGAGGTCAAAAAAATCACGCTTAAATACAGGGGACCATTTGGTCTCACTTAAGCTAGTTTTTGTAGAAAAGGAGATTTTTCAACCACCTCCAAATCACACCAAATTTGTTCTACATGCTCAAATAGATGTGCCCAACATGTCTTTGAAAATAATTTGGAAAAAATGTATCCTAGAATGCCCCCTGAAGGTGTACACCGATGTTTTGATCAGTTAGTCTACAAGGCAGAATAAATTCTAAAAAATTTAATAAATTATAAATCTTGAAAACCTAGCTCTGTTTGTGCAACATATAAAGTGTGCAAAATTATAGGTGATTTAGAGGGCGTCGAAAAAATCACGCTTAAACACAAGGGACCATTTGGTCACTTAAGCTAGTTTTTGTAGAAAAGGTGATGTTTTCCACCACCTCCAAATCACACCAAATGTGTTATACATGCTCAAATAGATGTGCCAAACATGTCTTTGAAAGAAATTTGGAAAAAATGTATCCTACAATGCCCCCTTAAGGTGTAGACCGATGTTTTGATCAGTCAGTTTAAAGGGCAGAATAAATTCGAAACAATTTAATAAATTATAAAACCTTGAAAACCTAGCTATGTCTGTGCAACATATCAAGTGTGCAAAATTATAGGTGATTTAGAAAAGGTCGAAAAAATCATGCTTAAACATCGGTCTCTTAAGCCAGTTTTTGTAGAAAAGATGATTTTTTTCCACCACCTCCAAATCACACCTAATTTGCTCTACATGCTCAAATATATGTGTCAAAAATGTCTATGAAAGAAATTTGGAAAAAAATGTATCCTACAATGCCCCCTTAAGGTGTAGACCGGTGTTTTGATCAGTCAGTCTACAGGGCAGAATAAATTCCAAACAATTTAATAAATTATAAAACCTTGAAAACCTAGCTATGTCTGTGCAACATATCAAGTGTGCAAAATTATAGGTGATTTAGAAAAGGTCGAAAAAATCACGCTTAAACACGAGGCACCATTTGGTCTCTTAAGCCAGTTTTTGTAGAAAAGATGATTGTTTCAGCCCTCAAAAACATCTCATATGTTTCGCGATGTTTCAAAACGTCTTTGGTGCCTCAACTCTAAACCGTTTAACTGAACTATCACGTAGTTATCAAAACGTGTATGTCAGATGTTCGCAACATCCACAGACAACGTTCGAGGTTCAGCACACTGAGAGGTGCATTAAGGACATAAGCCTTCTATGAAGCAATGAGGACAATCCTCAGTTTACGGACCTAGTCCGCATAATTGCTACTATCAACTTTCAACTAAATTTTCTCTAGGAACATAACTAAACAGTAGAACTGAAGCGCGAGCTACGACATAATTGCGAAGACCTTTTGACTATGTTCAGGATAATTAAGTTCATCTTATGACCTCCCACTCAGATAGACATCCCTCTAGTCATCTAAGTGATTACATGATCCGAGTCAACTAGGCCGTGTCCGATCATCACGTGAGACGGACTAGTCAACATCGGTGAACATCTTCATGTTGATCGTATCTTCTATACGACTCATGCTCGACCTTTCGGTCTTCTGTGTTCTGAGGCCATGTCTGTACATGCTAGGCTCGTGAAGTCAACCTAAGTGTTTTGCATGTGTTCCGGGGCCATGTCTGTACATGCTAGGCTCGTCAACACCCGTTGTATTTGAACGTAAGAATCTATCACACCCGATCATCACGTGGTGCTTCGAAACTATGAACTTTTAGCCACGGTGCACAGTTAGGGGGAACACTTTCTTGAAATTTTAATGAGGGATCATCTTATTTACTACCGTCGTTCTAAGCAAATAAGATGTATAAACATGATAAACATCACATGCAATCAAATAATAGTGACATGATATGGCCAATATCATATAGCTCCTTTGATCTCCATCTTGGGGCTCCATGATCATCTTGTCACCGGCATGACACCATGATCTCCATCATCATGATCTCTATCATCATGTCTTCTTGAAGTTGTCACGTCATCTATTACTTCTACTACTACAACTAACGGTTAGCAATAAAGTAAAGTAATTACATGACGTTTATGTTGACACGCAGGTTATAAATAAATTAAGACAACTCCTATGGCTCCTGCCGGTTGTCATACTCATCGACATGCAAGTCGTGATTCCTATTACAAGAACATGATCAATCTCATACATCACATATATCATTCATCACATCCTTTGGCCATATCACATCACATAGCATACCCTGCAAAAACAAGTTCGACGTCGTCTAATTGTTGTTTGCATGTTTTACGTGGCTGCTATGGGTTTCTAGCAAGAACGTTTCTCACCTACGCAAAGACCACAACGTGATATGCCAATTGCTATTTACCCTTCATAAGGACCCTTTTCATCGAATCCGATCCGACTAAAGTGGGAGAGACAGACACCCGCCAGCCACCTTATGCAACTAGTGCATGTTTGTCGGTGGAACCGGTCTCACGTAAGCGTACGTGTAAGGTTGGTCCGGGCCGCTTCATCCCACGATGCCGCCGAATCAAGATAAGACTAGTAACGGCAAGATAATTGACAATATCGACGCCCACAACTACTTTGTGTTCTACTCGTGCATAGAATCTACGCAATAGACCTAGCTCATGATGCCACTGTTGGGTAACGTAGCAATAATTCAAAATTTTCCTACGTATCACCAAGATCTATCTATGGAGAGACCAGCAACGAGGGGAAGGAGAGTGCATCTACATACCCTTGTAGATCGCTAAGCGGAAGCGTTCAAGAGAACGGGGTTGATGGAGTCGTACTCGTCGTGATCCAAATCACCGGAGATCCTAGTGCCGAACGCACGGCACCTCCGCGTTCAACACACGTACAGCCCGGTGACGTCTCCCATGCCTTGATCCAGCAAGGAGAGAGGGAGAGGTTGAGGAAGACTCCATCCAGCAGCAGCACAACGGCGTGGTGGTGGTGGAGGAGCGTGGCAATCCTGCAGGGCTTCGCCAAGCACCACGGGAGACGAGGAGAAAGAGAGGTAGGGCTGCACCAACGGGGAGAGGAACTCATCTCGTGTCATGTGCAGCCCCAAAACCTCCACTATATATAGGGGCAAGGGGGAGGGGGAGGCGCCCTAGGGTTTCCCCTAGGGGGGGCGGCGGCCAGGGCAGATGGGATCTCCCCCTTGGGTGACTTGGCCCCCAAGCCAGGAGGTGGGAACCCTAGATGGGGCGCCCCAAACCCCCTGGTCACGTGGGATTAGGTGAGGGGGGCGCACAGCCCTTTAGTGGGCTGGTTTGCCCCCTTCCCTTGGCCCATGAAGCCCCCCAACTCTTGCCGGGGCTCCCGAAACACCTTTCGGTCATGCTGGTCATCACCCGGTACCTCCGGAACACTCCCGGACTCCAAAACCCTTCGTCCAATATATCAATCTTTACCTCCGGACCATTCCGGAACTCCTCGTGACGTCCGGGATCTCATCCGGGACTCCGAACAACATTCGGTAACCACATATAAACTTCCTTTATAACCCTAGCGTCACCGAACCTTAACTGTGTAGACCCTACGGGTTCGGGAGATATGCAGACATGACCGAGACGTTCTCCGGTCAATAACCAACAGCGGGATCTGGATACCCATGTTGGCTCCCACATGTTCCACGATGATCTCATCGGATGAACCACGATGTCAAGGACTCAATCAATCCCGTATACAATTCCCTTTGTCTAGCGGTACGATACTTGCCCGAGATTCGATCGTCGGTATCCCGATACCTTGTTCAATCTCGTTACCGGCAAGTCTCTTTACTCGTTCCGTAACACATCATCCCGTGATCAACTCCTTGATCACATTGTGCACATTATGATGATGTCCTACCGAGTGGGCCCAGAGATACCTCTCCGTTTACACGGAGTGACAAATCCCAGTCTCGATTCGTGCCAACCCAACAGACACTTTCGGAGATACCTGTAGTGTACCTTTAAAGCCACCCAGTTACGTTGTGACGTTTGGCACACCCAAAGCACTCCTACGGTATCCGGGAGTTGCACAATCTCATGGTCTAAGGAAATGATACTTGACATTAGAAAAGCTTTAGCATACGAACTACACGATCTAGTGCTATGCTTAGGACTGGGTCTTGTCCATCACATCATTCTCCTAATGATGTGATCCCATTATCAACGACATCCAATGTCCATGGTTAGGAAACCGTAACCATCTATTGATCAACGAGCTAGTCAATTAGAGGCTTACTAGGGACATGGTGTTGTCTATGTATCCACACATGTATCTGAGTTTCCTATCAATACAATTCTAGCATGGACAATAAACGATTATCATGAACAAGGAAATATAATAATAACCAATTTATTATTGCCTCTAGGGCATATTTCCAACAGTCTCCCACTTGCACTAGAGTCAATAATCTAGTTCACATCGATATGTGATTAACACTCAAGGTCACATCCCCATGTGACTAACACCCAAAGAGTCTACTAGAGTCAATAATCTAGTTCACATTTACCATGTGATTAACACTCGATGAGTTCTGGGTTTGATCATGTTATGCTTGTGAGAGAGGTTATAGTCAACGGGTCTGAATCTTTCAGATCCGTATGTACTTCGCAAATCTCTATGTCATCTTGTAGATGCAGCTACCACGTTCTATTTGGAGCTATTCCAAATAACTGTTCTACTATACGAATCCAGTTTACTACTCAGAATAATCTAGATTAGTGTCAAAGTTTGCATCGGCGTAACCCTTTACGACGAACTCTTTTACCACCTCCATAATCGAGAAAATTCCTTAGTCCACTAGTTACTAAGGATAACTTTGACCGCTGTCCAGTGATCCATTCTTGGTTCACTCTTGTACCCCTTGACTGACTCATGGCAAGGCACATTTCAGGTGCGGTACACAGCATAGCATACTGTAGAGCCTACGTCTTAAGCATAGGGGACGACCTTCGTCCTTTCTCTCTATTCTGCCGTGGTCGAGCTTTAAGTCTTAACTTCATACCTTACAACTCAGGCAAGAACTCCTTCTTTGACTGGTCCATCTTGAACACCTTCAAGATCATGTCAAGGTATGTGCTCATTTGAAAGTACCATTAAGCGTTTTGATCTATCCTTATAGATCTTGATGCTCAATGCTCAAGTAGCTTAATCCAGGCTTTCCATTGAATAACTCTGCATGCTTTCTAGAAATTCTACATCATTTCCGATCAACAATATGTCAACAACATATATTTATTAGAAATTCTATAGTGCTCCCACTCACTTCTTTGGAAATACAAGTTTCTCATAAACTTTGTATACACCCAAAATCTTTGATCTTCTCATCAAAGCATACATTCCAACTCCGAGATGCTCACTCCAGTCCTTAGAAGGATTGCTGGAGCTTTGCATACTTGTTAGCATCTTTCAGGATTGACAAAACCTTCCGGTTGTATCACATACAACCTTTCCTCAAGAAAATCGTTGAGGAAACAATGTTTTGACATCCTATCTGCAAGATTTCATAAATAATGCTGTAATCGCTAATATAATTCCAACAGACTCTTAGCATCGCTACGAGTGAGAAAGTCTCATCATAGTCAACTCCTTGAACTTGTCGGAAAACATCTTAACGACAAGTCGAGCTTTCTTAATGGTGATACTTACCATCATTGTCCGTCTTCCTTTTTAAATCCATATGTACCTAACAGCCTTACGACCATCTGGTCTCACTTAAGCCAGTTTTTGTAGAAAATGCAATTTTTTCCACCACCTCTAAATCACTCTAAATTTGTTCTTCATGCTCAAATATATGTTCCAAACATATCTATGAAATAAATTTGGAAAAATGTATCCTACAATGCCCCCTTAAGGTGTAGACCGATGTTTTGATCAGTCAGTCTACAGGGCAGAATAAATTCGAAACAATTTAATAAATTATAAAACCTCGAAAACCTAGCTATGTTTTTGCAACATATCAAGTGTGAAAAATTATAGGTGATTTAGAGGAGGTTGAAAAAATCACGCTTAAACACGAAGGACTACTTGGCCTCACTTAAGCCAGTTTTTGTAGAAAATGCAATTTTTTCCACCAACTCGAAATCACCCTAAATTTGATCTACATGCTAAAATAGATGTGCCAAACATGTCTTTGAAATAAATTTGGAAAAAATGTATCCTACAATGCCCCCTTAAGGTGTAGACCGATGTTTTGATCAGTCAGTCTACAGGGCAGAATAGATTCGAAACAATTTAATAAATTATAAAACCTTGAAAACCTAGCTATGTCTATGCAACATATCAAGTGTGCAAAATTATAGGTGATTTATAAAAGGTCGAAAAAATCACGCTTAAACACGAGGCACAATTTGGTCTCACTTAAGACAGTTTTTGTAGAAAAGGTGATTTTTTCCACCACCTCCAAATCACACCTAATTTTCTCTACATGCTCAAATAGATGTGTCAAACATGTCTATGAAAGAAATTTGGAAAAAAATGTATCCTACAATGCCCCCTTAAGGTGTAGACCGATGTTTTGATCAGTCAGTCTACATGGCAGAATAAATTCAAAACAATTTAAAAAATTGTAAAACCTTGAAAACCTAGCTATGTTTGTGCAACATATCAAGTGTGCAAAATTATAGGTGATTTAGAGGAGGTCGAAGAAATCACGCCTAAACACGAGGGACTAATTGGTCTCACTTAAGCCAGTTTTTGTAGAAAATACAATTTTTCCAGCACCTCCAAATCACATTAAATTTGTTCTACATTCTCAAATAGATGTACCAAACATGTCTATGAAATTTTTTGGAAAAAAATGTATCCTACAATGCCCCCTTAAGATGTAGACCGATGTTTTGATAAGTCAGTCTACAGGGCAGAATAAATTCGAAACAATTTAATAAATTATAAAACCTTGAAAACCTAGCTATGTTTGTGCAACATATCGAGTGTGCAAAATTATAGGTGATTTAGAGGAGGTCGAAAAAATCACGCTTAAACACAAGGGACCATTTGGTCTCACTTAAGCCAGTTTTTGTAGAAAAGGTGATTTTTTCCACCACCTCCAAATCACACCAAATTTGTTCTACATGCTCAAATAGATGTGCCAAACATGCCTTTGAAAGAAATTTGGAAAAAATGTATACCACAATGCCCCCATAAGGTGTAAATCGATGTTTTGATCAGTCAGTCTACAGGGCAAAATAAATTCAAAACAATTTAAATAATTGTAAAACCTTGAAAACCTAGCTATGTTTGTGCAACATATCAAGTGTGCAAAATTATTGGTGATTTAGAGGAGGTCGAAAAAATCACGCCTAAGCACGAGGGACCATTTGGTAAGCCAGTTTTTGTAGAAAATGCAATTTTCTCCACCACCTCTAAATCACCCTAAATTTTTTCTACATGATCAAATAGATGTGCCAAACATTTCTATGAAAGAAATTTGGAAAAAATGTATCCTACAATGCCCCCTTAAGGTGTAGACCGATGTTTTGATCAGTCAGTCTACAGGGCAGAATAAATTCGAAACAATTTAATGAATTATAAAACCTTGAAAACCTAGCTATGTCTGTGCAACATATCATGTGTGCAAAATTATAGCTGATTTAGAAAAGGCCGAAAAAATCATGCTTAAACACGAGGCACCATTTGGTCTCACTTAAGCCAATTTTTGTAGAAAAGGTGATTTTTTTCCACCACCTCCAAATCACACCAAATTTGTTCTACATGCTTAAATCGATATGTCAAACATGTCTATGAAAGAAATTTGGAAAAAACTGTATCCTACAATGCCCCCTTAAGGTGTAGACCGATGTTTTGATCTGTTAGTCTACAGGGCAGAATAAATTCGAAACAATTTAATAAATTATAAAACCTTGAAAACCTAGATATGTTTGTGCAACATATCAAGTGTGAAAAATTATAGGTGATTTAGAGGAGGTTGAAAAAATCACGCTTAAACACGAAGCACTATTTGGCCTCACTTAAGCTAGTTTTTGTAGAAAATGCAATTTTTTCCACCAACTCCAAATCACCCTAAATTTGTTCTACATGCTAAAATAGATGTGCCAACATTTCTATGAAAGAAATTTGGAAAAAAATGTATCCTACAATGCCCCCTTAAGGTGTAGACCGATGTTTTGATCAGTCAGTCTACAGGGCAGAATAAATTCGAAACAATTTAATAAATTATAAAACATTGAAAACCTAGCTATGTTTGTGAAAGATATTAAGTGTCCAAAATTATAGGTGATTTAGAAAAGGTCGAAAAAATCACGCTTAAACACGAGGCACCATTTGGTCACTTAAGCTAGTTTTTGTAGAAAAGGTGATTTTTTCCACCACCTCCAAATCATACCAAATTTGTTCTACATGCTCAAATAGATGTGTGAAATATGTCTATGAAATAAATTTGCAAAAAATGTATCCTACAATGCCCCCTTAAATTGTAGATCGATGTTTTGATCAGTCAGTCTACAGGGCAGAATAAATTCGAAACAATTTAAAAAATTGTAAAACCTTGAAAACCTAGCTATGTTTGTGCAACATATGAAGTGTGGAAAATTATAGGTGATTTAGAGGAGGTCGAAAAAATCACGCCTAAGCACGAGGGACCATCTGGTAAGCCAGTTTTTGTAGAAAATGCAATTTTCTCCACCACCTATAAATCACCCTAAATTTGTTCTACATTATCAAATAGATGTGCCAAACATTTCTATGAAAGAAATTTGGAAAAAAATGTATCCTACAATGCCCCCTTAAGGTGTAGACCGATGTTTTGATCAGTCAGTCTACAAGGCAGAATAAATTCGAAACAATTAAATGAATTATAAAACCTTGAAAAATAGCTATGTCTATGCAAAATATCATGTGTGCAAAATTATAGATGATTTAGAAAAGGTCGAAAAAATCATGCTTAAACACGACGCACCTTAAGGTGATTTTTTTCCACCACCTCCAAATCACACCAAATTTGTTCTACATGCTTAAATAGATATGTCAAACATGTCTATGAAAGAAATTTGGAAAAAAATTTATCCTACAATGCCCCCTTAAGGTGTAGACTGATGTTTTGATCAGTCAGTCTACAGGGCAGAATAAATTCGAAAAAATTTAAAAAATTGTAAAACCTTGAAAACCTAGCTATGTTTGTGCAACATATCAAGTGTGCAAAATTATAGGTGATTTAGAGGAGGTCAAAAAAATCACGCCTAAGCAAGAGGGACCATTTGGTCTCACTTAAGCCAGTTTTTGTAGAAAATGCAGCTTCTTCCACCAACTCCAAATCACCCTAAAATTGTTCTACATGCTCAAATAGATGTGCCAAACATGTCTATGAAAGAAATTCGGAAAAAATATATCCTACAATGCCCTCTTAAGGTGTAGACCGATGTTTTGATCAGTTAGTCTACAGGGCAGAATAAATTCGAAACAATTTAATAAATTATAAAACCTTGAAAACCTAGCTATGTCTCTGCAACATATAAAGTGTGCAAAATTATAGTTGATTTAGAAAAGGTCGAAAAAATCACGCTTAAACACGAGGCACCATTTGGTCTCACTTAAACCAGTTTTTGTAGAAAAGGTGATTTTTTTCACCACCTCCAAATCACACCAAATTTTTTCTACATGCTCAAATAGATGTGTCAAACATGTCTATGAAAGAAATTTGGAAAAAAATGTATCCTACAAAGCCCCCTTAAGGTGTAGACCGATGTTTTGATTAGTCAGTCTACAAGGAAGAATAAATTCAAAACAATTTAAAAAATTATAAAACCTTGAAAACCTAGCTATGTTTGTGCAAAATATAAAGTGTGAAATATTATAGGTGATTTAGAGGAGGTCGAAAAAATCACGCTTAAACACAAGGGACCATTTGGTCACTAAAGCTAGTTTTTGTTGAAAAGGTGATTTTTTCCACCACCTCCAAATCACACCAAATTTGTTCTACATGCTTAAATAGATGTGCCAAACATGCCTTTGAAAGAAATTTGGAAAAAATGTATCCTACAATGCCCCCTTAAGGTCTAGATCGATGTTTTGATCAGTTAGTCTACATGGCAGAATAAATTCGAAACAATCTAATAGATTATAAAACCTTGAAAACCTAGCTATCTTTGTGCATCATATAAAGTGTGCAAAATTATAGGTGATTTAGAGGAGGTCGAAAAAATCACGCTTAAACACAAGGGACCATTTGGTCACTTAAGCTAGTTTTTGTAGAAAAGGTGATTTTTTCCACCACCTCCAAATCACACCAAATTTGTTCTACATGCTCAAATAGATGTTCCAAACATGTCTTTGAAAGAAATTTGGAAAAAATGTATCCTACAATGCCCCCTGAAGGTGTAGACCGATGTTTTGATCAGTCAGTTTACAGGGCAAAATAAATTCGAAACAATTTAATAAATTATAAAACCTTGAAAACATAGCAATGTCTGTGCAACATATCAAGTGTGCAAAATTATAGGTGATTTAGAAAACGTCGAAAAAATCATGCTTAAACATCGGTCTCTTAAGCCAGTTTTTGTAGAAAAGATGATTTTTTTTCCACCACCTCCAAATCACACCTAATTTGCTCTACATGCTCAAATAGATGTGTCAAAAATCTCTATGAAAGAAATTTGGAAAAAAATGTATCCTACAATGCCCCCTTAAGGTGTAGACCGATGTTTTGATCAGTCGGTCTACAGGGCAGAATAAATTCAAAACAATTTAAAAAATTGTAAAACCTTGAAAACCTACCTATGTTTGTGCAACATATCAAGTGTGCAAAATTATAGGTGATTTAGAGGAGGTCAAAAAAATCACGCTTAAACACAAGGGACCATTTGGTCTCACTTAAGCCAGTTTTTGTAGAAAAGGTGATCTTTTCCACCACCTCCAAATCACACAAAATGTGTTCTACATGCTCAAATAGATGTGCCAAACATGTCTTTGAAAGAAATTTGGAAAAAATGTATCCTACAATGCCCCCTTAAGATGTAGACCGATGTTTTGATCAGTCAGTCTACAGAGCAGAATAAATTCGAAACAATCTAATAAATTATAAAACCTGGAAAACCTAGCTATGTTTGTGCAACATATCAAGTGTGCAAAATTATAGGTGATTTAGACGAGGTCGAAAAAATCACGCTTAAACACAGGGGACCATTTGGTGTCACTTAAGCTAGTTTTTGTAGAAAAGGATATTTTTCAACCACCTCCAAATCACACCAAATTTGTTCTACATGCTCAAATAGATGTGCCAAACATGTCATTGAAAGAAATTTGGAAAAAATAAATCCTAGAATGCCCCCTTAAGGTGTACACCGATGTTTTGATCAGTCAGTCTACAGGGCAGAATAAATTCGAAACAATTTAATGATTTGTAAAACCTTGAAAACCTAGCTCTGTTTGTGCAACATATAAAGTCTGCAAAATTATAGGTGATTTAGAGGATGTCGAAAAAATCACGCTTAAACACAATGGACCATTTGCTCACTTAAGCGAGTTTTTGTAGAAAAGGTGATGTTTTCCACCACCTCCAAATCACACCAAATGTGTTATACATGCTCAAATAGATGTGCCAAACATGTCTTTGAAAGAAATTTGGAAAAAATGTATCCTACAATGCCCCCTTAAGGTGTAGACCGATGTTTTGATCAGTCAGTGTACAGGGCAGAATAAATTCGAAACAATTTAATAAATTATAAAACCTTGAAAACCTTGCTATGTCTGTGCAACATATCAAGAGTGGAAAATTATAGGTGATTTAGAAAAGGTCGAAAAAATCATGCTTAAACACAAGGCACCCTTTGGTCTCTTAAGCCAGTTTTTGTAGAAAAGATGATTTTTTCCACCACCTCCAAATCACACCTAATTTTCTCTACATTATCAAATAGATGTTTAAAATATGTTTATGAAAGAAATTTGGAAAAAAATGTATCCTACAATGCCCCCTTAAGGTGTAGACCGATATTTTGATCAGTCAGTCAACAGGGCAGAATAAATTCAAAACAATTTAAAAAATTGTAAAACCTTGAAAACCTAGCTATGTTTGTGCAACATATCAAGTGTGCAAAATTATAGGTGATTTAGAGGAGGTCAAAAAAATCACGCCTAAACCCGACGGACTAGTTGGTCTCACTTAAGCTAGTTTTTGTAGAAAATACAATTTTTTCCACCACCTCCAAATCACCCTAATTTTGTTCTACATGCTCAAATAGATGTACCAAACATGTCTATGAAAGAAATTTGGAAAAAATGTATCCTACAATGCCCCCTTAAGATGTAGACCGATGTTTTGATCAGTGAGTCTACAGGGCAGAATAAATTCGAAACAATTTAATAAATTATAAAAGCTTGAAAACCTAGCTATGTTTGTGCAACATATCAAGTGTGCAAAATTATAGGTGATTTAGAGGAGGTCAAAAAAATCACGCTTAAACACACGGGACCATTTGGTCTCACTTAAGCTAGTTTTTGTAGAAAAGGAGATTTTTCAACCACCTCCAAATCACACCAAATTTGTTCTACATGCTCAAATAGATGTGCCAAACATTTCTTTGAAAGAAATTTGGAAAAAATGTATCCTAGAATGCCCCCTTAAGGTGTACACCGATGTTTTGATCAGTTAGTCTACAGGGCAGAATAAATTCTAAACAATTTAATAAATTATAAAATCTTGAAAACCTAGCTCTGTTTGTGCAACATATAAAGTGTGCAAAATTATAGGTGATTTAGAGGATGTCGAAAAAATCACGCTTAAACACATGGGACCATTTGGTCACTTAAGCTAGTTTTTGTAGAAAAGGTGATGTCTTCCACCACCTCCAAATCACACCAAATGTGTTATACATGCTCAAATAGATGTGCCAAACATGTCTTAGAAAGAAATTTGGAAAAAATGTATCCTACAATGCCCCCTTAAGGTGTAGACCGATGTTTTGATTAGTCAGTTTACAGGGCAGAATAAATTCGAAACAATTTAATAAATTATAAAACCTTGAAAACCTAGCTATGTCTGTGCAACATATCAAGTGTGCAAAATTATAGGTGATTTAGAAAAGGTCGAAAAAATCATGCTTAAGCATCGATCTTTTAAGCTAGTTTTTGTAGAAAAGATGATTTTTTCCACCACCTCCAAATCACACCTAATTTGCTCTACATGCTCAAACAGATGCGTAAAAAATGTCTATGAAAGAAATTTGGAAAAAAATGTATCCTACAATGCCCCCTTAAGGTGTAGACCGATGTTTTGATCAGTCAGTTTATAGGGCAGAATAAATTCGAAACAATTTAATAAATTATAAAACCTTGAAAACCTAGCTATGTCTGTGCAACATATCAAGTGTGCAAAATTATAGGTGATTTAGAAAAGGTCGAAAAAATCATGCTTAAACACAAGGCACCATTTGGTCTCTTAAGCCAGTTTTTGTAGAAAAGATGATTTTTTTTCCACCACCTCCAAATCACACCTAATTTTCTCTACATGCGCAAATAGATGTGTCAAAAATGTCTATGAAAGAAATTTGGAAAAAAAAATGTATCCTACAATGCCCCCTTAAGGTGTAGACCGATGTTTTGATCAGTCAGTCTACAGGGCAGAATAAATTCAAAACAATTTAAAAAATTGTAAAACCTTGAAAACCTACCTATGTTTGTGCAACATATCAAGTGTGCAAAATTATAGGTGATTTAGAGGAGGTCGAAAAAATCACGCCTAAACCCGAGGGACTAATTGGTCTCACTTAAGCTAGTTTTTTGTAGAAAACGAGATATTTCAACCACCTCCAAATCACACCAAATTTGTTCTAAATGCTCAAATAGATGTGCCAAAAATGTATCCTAGAATGCCCCATTAAGGTGTAGACCGATGTTTTGATCAGTTAGTCTACAGGGCAGAATATATTCCAAACAATTTAATGAATTATAAAACCTTGAAAACCTAGCTATGTCTGTGCAACATATCAAGTGTGCAAAATTATAGGTATTTAGAAAACGTCGAAAAAATTACGCTTAAACACGAGGCACCATTTGGTCTCACTTAAGCCAGTTTTTGTAGAAAAGGTGATTTTTTTCCACCACCTCCAAATCACACCAAATTTGTTCTACATGCTTAAATAGATGTGTCAAACATGTCTATGAAAGAAATTTGGAAAAAAAGTGTATCCTACAATGCCCCCTTAAGGTGTAGACCGATGTTTTGATCAGTCAGTCTATAGGGCAGAATAAATTCAAAACAATTTTAAAAATTGTAAAACCTTGAAAATCTAGATATGTTTGTGCAACATGTCAATTGTGAAAAATTATAGGTGATTTAGAGGAGGTCGAAAAAATCACGCCTAAACACGAGGGACTAATTGGTCTCACTTAAGCTAGTTTTTGTAGAAAATACAATTTTTTCCACCACCTCCAAATCACCCTAAATTTGTACTACATGCTCAAATAGATGTACCAAACATGTCTATGAAAGAAATTTGGAAAAAATGTATCCTACAATGCCCCCTTAAGATATAGACCGATGGTTTGATAAATTAGTCTACAGGGCAGAATAAATTCGAAACAATTTAATAAATTATAAACCTTGAAAACCTAGCTATGTTTGTGCAACATATGAAGTGTGAAAAATTATAGGTAATTTAGAAAAGGTCGAAAAAATCACGCTTAAACACACGGGACCATTTGGTCTCACTTAAGCTAGTTTTTGTAGAAAAGGTGATGTTTTCCACCACCTCCAAATCACACCAAATTTGTTCTACATGCTCAAATAGATGTGCCAAACATGTCTTTGAAAGAAATTTGGAAAAAATGTATCCTAGAATGCCCCCTTAAGGTGTACACCGATGTTTTGATCAGTTAGTCTACAGGGCAGAATAAATTCTAAACAATTTAATAAATTATAAAATCTTGAAAACCTAGCTCTGTTTGTGCAACATATAAAGTGTGCAAAATTATAGGTGATTTAGAGGATGTCGAAAAAATCACGCTTAAACACAAGGGACCATTTGGTCATTTAAGCTAGTTTTTGTAGAAAAGGTGATGTTTTCCACCACCTCCAAATCACACCAAATGTGTTATACATGCTGAAATAGATGTGCCAAACATGTCTTTGAAAGAAATTTGGAAAAAATGTATCCTACAATGCCCCCTTAAGGTGTAGACAGATGTTTTGATCAGTCAGTTTTCAGGGCAGAATAAATTCGAAACAATTTAATAAATTATAAAACTTTGAAAACCTAGCTATGTCTGTGCAACATATCAAGTGTGCAAAATCATAGGTGATTTAGAAAAGGTCGAAAAAATCATGCTTAAACATCGGTCTCTTAAGCCAGTTTTTGTAGAAAAGATGATTTTTTTCCACCACGTCCAAATCACACCTAA
Source organism: Triticum urartu (assembly GCF_056163025.1). NCBI lineage: Eukaryota > Viridiplantae > Streptophyta > Magnoliopsida > Poales > Poaceae > Triticum > Triticum urartu. The sequence continues at coordinate 44,925 of NC_141875.1, forward strand.
TTTGCTCTACATGCTCAAATAGATGTGTCAAAAATGTCTATGAAAGAAATTTGGAAAAAAAATGTATCCTACAATGCCCCCTTAAGGTGTAGACCGATGTTTTGATCAGTCAGTCTACAGGGCAGAATAAATTCAAAACAATTTAAAACATTGTAAAACCTTGAAAACCTAGCTATGTTTGTGCAACATATCAAGTGTGCAAAATTATAGGTGATTTAGAGGAGGTCGAAAAAATCACGCCTAAACCCGAGGGACTAATTGGTCTGACTTAAGCTAGTTTAGTTAGAAAATACAATTTTTCCACCACCTCCAAATCACCCTAAATTTGTTCTACATGCTCAAATAGATGTACCAAACATGTCTATGAAAGAAATTTGGAAAAAATGTATCCTACAATGCCCCCTTAAGATGTAGACCGGTGTTTTGATCAGTCAGTCTACAGGGCAGAATAAATTTGAAGAAATTTAATAAATTATAAAACCTTGAAAACCTAGCTATGTTAGTGAAACATATCAAGTGTGCAAAATTATAGGTGATTTAGAGAAGGTCTAAAAAATCACGCCTAAACACAGGGGGCCATTTGGTCTCACTTAAGCTAGTTTTTTGTAAAAAACGAGATTTTTCAACCACCTCCAAATCACACCAAATTTATTCTAAATGCTCAAATAGATGTGCCAAACATGTCTTTGAAAAGAAATTTGGAAAAAATGTATCCTAGAATGCCCCATTATGGTGTAGACCGATGTTTTGATCAGTTAGTCTACAGGGCAGAATAAATTCCAAACAATTTAATGAATTATAAAACCTTGAAAACCTAGCTATGTCTGTGCAACATATCAAGTGTGCAAAATTATAGGTGATTTAGAAAACGTCGAAAAAATAACGATTAAACCCGAGGCACCATTTGGTCTCACTTAAGCCAGTTTTTGTAGAAAAGGTGATTTTTTTTCCACCACCTCCAAATCACACCAAATTTGTTCTACATGCTTAAATAGATGTACCAAACATGTTTATGGAAGAAATTTGGAAAAAAATTGTATCCTACAATGCCCCCTTAAGATGTATAACCTTGAAAACCTAGCTATGTTTGTGCAACATATCAATTGTGAAAAATTATAGGTGATTTAGAGGAGGTCGAAAAAATCACGCCTAAACACGAGGGACTAATTGGTCTCACTAAAGCCAGTTTTTGAAGAAAATACAATTTTTTCCACCACCTCCAAATCACCCTAAATTTGTTCTGAATGCTCAAATAGATGTACCAAACATGTTTATTAAAGAAATTTGGAAAAACTGTATCCTACAATGCCCCCTTAAGATGTAGACCGATGTTTTGATTAGTCGGTCTTCATGGTAGAATAAATTCGAAACAATCTAATAAATTATAAAACCTTGAAAACCTATCTATGTTTGTGCAACATATCAAGTGTGCAAAATTATAGGTGATTTAGAGGAGGTCGAAAAAATCATGCTTAAACACAAGGGACCATTTGGTCTCACTTAAGCCAGTTTTTGTAGAAAAGGTGATCTTTTCCACCACCTCCAAATCACACAAAATGTGTTCTACATGCTCAAATAGATGTGCCAAACATGTCTTTGAAATAAATGTGGAAAAAATGTATCCTACAATGCCCCCTTAAGATGTAGACCGATGTTTTGATCACTTAGTCTACATGGCAGAATAAATTCGAAACAATCTAATAAATTATAAAACCTTGAAAACCTAGCTATGTTTGTGCAACATATCAAGTGTGCAAAATTATAGGTGATTTAGAGGAGGTCAAAAAAATCACGCTTAAACACAAGGGACCATTTGGTCTCACTTAAGCCAGTTTTTGTAGAAAAGGTGATTTTTTCCACTACCTCCAAATCACACCAAATTTGTTCTACATGCTCAAATAGATGTGCCAAACATGTCTTTGAAAGAAATTTCGAAAAAATGTATCCTACATTGCCCCCTTAAGGTGTAGACCGATGTTTTGATAAGTCAGTCTACAGGGCAGAATAAATTCGAAACAATTTAATGATTTGTAAAACCTTGAAAACCTAGCTATGTATGTGCAACATATCAAGTGTGTAAAATTATAGATGATTTATAAGAGGTCGAAAAAATCACGCTTAAACACGAGGCACCATTTGGTCTCACTTAAGCCAGTTTTTATAGAAAAGGTGATTTTTTTCCACCACCTCCAAATCACACCAAATTTGTTCTACATGCTTAAATAGATATGTCAAACATGTCTATGAAAGAAATTTGGAAAAAATTGTATCCTACAATGCCCCCTTAAGGTGTAGACCGATGTTTTGATCAGTTAGTCTACAGCGCAGAATAAGGTGAAAAGAATTTAAAAAATTGTAAAACCTTGAAAACCTAGCTATGTTTGTGCAATATATCAAGTGTGCAAAATTATAGGTGATTTAGAGGAGGTCGAAAAAATCACGCCTAAACACGAGGGACTAATTGGTCTCACTTAACCCAGTTTTTTTAGAAAATGGTGCCATCTATGATGTCTCTTACCGATCTACCGCTATTATTTTGGGGTTATGATGTAGAGACTGCCGCATTCACTTTAAATAGGGCTCCGTCGAAATCCTTTGAGACGACATCCTATGAATTGTGGTTTGGTAAGAAACCTAAGTTGTCGTTTCTGGAAGTTTGGGGATGCGATGCTTATGTCAAGAAACTTCAACCTGAAAAGCTCGAACCCAAATCTAAAAAATGCGTCTTCATAGGATACCCTAAAGAAAGTATTGGGTATACCTTCTACCTCAGATCCAAAGGCAAGATCTTTGTTGCCAAGAATGGATCCTTTCTAGAGAAAGAGTTTCTCTCGAAAGAAGTAAGTGGGAGGAAAGTAGAACTTGATGAAGTATTGCCTCTTGAACCGGAGAGTGGTAGAGCTCAAGAAAATGTTCCTGAGGTGCCTGCACCGACTAGAGAGGGAGTTAATGATGATGATCATGAAACTTCAGATCATGTCGCTACTGAACTTTGTAGGTCCACAAGGACACGTTCCGCACGAGAGTGGTACGGCAACCCTGTCCTGGAAATCATGTTGTTGGACAATGGTGAACCTTCGAACTATGAAGAAGCCATGGCGGGCCCAAATTCCGACAAATGGCTAGAAGCCATGAAATCCGAGATAGGATCCATGTATGAAAACAAAGTATGGACTTTGACTGACTTGCCCGTTGATCGGCGAGCCATAGAAAATAAATGGATATTTAAGAAGAAGACAGACGCGGATGGTAATGTGACCATCTATAAGGCTCGGCTTGTAGCTAAGGGTTATCGACAAGTTCAAGGGGTTGACTACGATGAGCTTTCTCACCCGTAGCGAAGCTAAAGTTCGTCCGAATCATGTTAGCAATTGCCGCATTCTATGATTATGAGATATGGCAAATGGACATCAAAACGGCATTCCTTAATGGTTTCCTTAAGGAAGAATTGTATATGATGCAACCGGAAGGTTTTGTCGATCCAAAGAATGCTGACAAGGTGTGCAAGCTCCAACGCTCAATCTATGGGCTGGTGCAAGCCTCTCGGAGTTGGAACATTTGATTTGATGAGATGATCAAAGTGTTTGGGTTTACGCAGACTTATGGAGAAGCATGTGTTTACAAGAAAGTGAGTGGGAGCTCTGTAGCATTTCTCATATTATATGTGGATGACATACTATTGATGGGAAATGATATAGAATTCTTGGAAAGCATAAAGGCCTACTTGAACAAGTGTTTTCAATGAAGGACCTTGGAGAATCTGCTTATATATTAGGCATCAAGATCTATAGAGATAGATTGAGACACCTCATTGGTCTTTCACAAAGTACGTACCTTGACAAGATATTGAAGAAGTTCAATATGGATCAGTCCAACATATGAAGTGTGCAAAATTATAGGTGATTTAGAGGAGGTCGAAAAAATCACGCCTAAGCACGAGGGACCATCTGGTCTCTCACTTAAGCCAGTTTTTGTAGAAAATGCAATTTTTTCCACCACCTCTAAATCACTCTAAATTTGTTTTTCATGCTCAAATACATGTGCCAAACATATCTATGAAAGAAATTTGGAAAAAATGTATCCTACAATGCCCTCTTAAGGTGTAGACCGATGTTTTGATCAGTCAGTCTACAGGGCAGAATAAATTCGAAACAATCTAATAAATTATAAAACCTTGAAAACCTAGCTATGTTTGTGCAACATATCAAGTGTCAAAAATTATAGGTGATTTAGAGGAGGTTGAAAAATCCACGCTTAAACACGAAGGACTATTTGGCCTAACTTAAGCCAGTTTTTGTAGAAAATGCAATTTTTTCCACCAACTCCAAATCACCCTAAATTTGTTATACATGCTAAAATAGATGTGCCAAACATGTCTTTGAAATAAATTTGGAAAAAATGTATCCTACAATGCCCCCTTAAGGTGTAGACCGATGTTTTGATCAGTCAGTCTACAGGGCAGAATAGATTCGAAACAATTTAATAAATTATAAAACCTTTAGAACCTAGCTATGTCTGTGCAACATATCAAGTGTGCAAAATTATAGGTGACTTATAAAAGGTCGAAAAAATCACGCTTAAACACGAGGCACCATTTGGTCTCACTTAAGCCAGTTTCTGTAGAAAAGGTGATTTTTTCCACCACCTCCAAATCACACCTAATTTGCTCTACATGCTCAAATAGATGTGTCAAACATCTCCATGAAAGAAATTTGGAAAAAAATGTATCCTACAATGCCCCCTTAAGGTGTAGACCGATGTTTTGATCAGTCAGTCTACAAGGCAGAATAAATTCGAAACAATTTAATAAATTGTAAAACCTTGAAAACCTAGCTATGTTTGTGCAACATATCAAGTGTGCATAATTATAGGTGATTTAGAGGAGGTTGAAAAAATCACGCTTAAACACGAAGGACTATTTGGCCTAACTTAAGCCAGTTTTTGTAGAAAATGCAATTTTTTCCACCAACTCCAAATCACCCTAAATTTGTTATACATGCTAAAATAGATGTGCCAAACATGTCTTTGAAATAAATTTGGAAAAAATGTATCCTACAATGCCCCCTTAAGGTGTAGACCGATGTTTTGATCAGTTAGTCTACAGGGCAGAATAGATTCGAAACAATTTAATAAATTATAAAACCTTTAGAACCTAGCTATGTCTGTGCAACATATGAAGTGTGCAAAATTATAGGTGATTTAGAGGAGGTCAAAAATATCACGCCTAAGCACGAGGGACCATTTGGTCACTTAAGCCAGTTTTTGTAGAAAATGCAATTTTTCCACCACCTCCAAATCACCCTAAATTTGTTCTACATGATCAAATAGATGTGCCAAACATGTATATGAAATAAATTTGGAAACAATGTATCCTACAATGCCCCCTTACGGTGTAGACCGATGTTTTGATCAGTCAGTCTACAGGGCAGAATAAATTCGAAACAATTTAATAAATTGTAAAACCTTGAAAACCTAGCTATGTTTGTGAAAAATATCAAGTGTACATAATTATAGGTGATTTAGAGGAGGTTGAAAAAATCACGCTTAAACATGAATGGCTATTTGGTCTCACTTAAGCCAGTTTTTGTAGAAAATGCAGCTTCTTCCAGCAACTCCAAATCACCCTAAAATTGTTCTACGTGCGCAAATAGATGTGCCAAACATTTCTATGAAAGAAATTTGGAAAAAATATATCCTACAAAGCCCCCTTAAGGTGTAGACCGATGTTTTGATCAGTCAGTCTACAGGGCAGAATAAATCCGAAACAATTTAATAAATTATAAAACCTTGAAAACCTAGCTATGTCTGTGCAACATATCAAGTGTGAAAAATTATAGGTGATTTAGAAAAGGTCGAAAAAATCACGCTTAAACACGAGGCACCATTTGGTCTCACTTAAGCCAGTTTTTGTAGAAAAGGTGATTTTTTTTTCAGCACCTCCAAATCACACCAAATTTGTTCTACATGCTCAAATAGATGTGTCAAACATGTCTATGAAAGAAATTTGGAAAAAAATGTATCCTACAATGCCCCCGTAAGGTGTAGACCGATGTTTTGATTAGTCAGTCTACAAGGCAGAATAAATTCAAAACAATTTAAAAAATTATAAAACCTTGAAAACCTATCTATGTTTGTGCAAAATATAAAGTGTGCAAAATATAGGTGATTTAGAGGATGTCGAAAAAATCACGCTTAAACACAAGGGACCATTTGGTCTCACTAAAGCTAGTTTTTTTGTAGAAAACGAGATTTTTCCACCACATCCAAATCACACCAAATTTGTTTTACATGCTTAAATAGATGTGCCAAACATGCCTTTGAAAGAAATTTGGAAAAATGTATCCTACAATGCCCCCTTAAGGTGTAAACCGATGTTTTGATCAGTTAGTCTACATGGCAGAATAAATTCGAAACAATCTAATAAATTATAAAACCTTGAAAACCTAGCTATGTTTGTGCAACATATAAAGTGTGCAAAATTATAGGTGATTTAGAGGAGGTCAAAAAAATCACGCTTAAACACAAGGGACCATTTGGTCACTTAAGCTAGTTTTTGTAGAAAAGGTGATTTTTTCCACCACCTCCGAATCACACCAAATTTGTTCTACATGCTCAAATAGATGTGCCAAACATGTATTTGAAAGAAATTTGGAAAAAATGTATCCTACAATGCCCCCTTAAGGTGTAGACCGATGTTTTGATCAGTCAGTTTACAGGGCAGAATAAATTCGAAACAATTTAATAAATTATAAAACCTTGAAAACCTAGCTATTTCTGTGCAACATATCAAGTATGCAAAATTATAGGTTATTTAGAAAAGGTCGAAAAAATCACGCTTAAACACGAGGCACCATTTGGTCTCTTAAGCCAGTTTTTGTAGAAAAGATGATTTTTTCCACCACCTCCAAATCACACCTAATTTGCTCTACATGCCCAAATAGATGTGTCAAAAATGTCTATGAATGAAATTTGGAAAAAAAATGTATCATGCAATGCCCCTTAAGGTGTAGACCGATGTTTTGATCAGTCAGTCTACAGGGCAGAATAAATTCAAAACAATTTAAAAAATTGTAAAACCTTGAAAACCTAGCTTTGTTTGTGCAACATATCAAGTGTGCAAAATTATAGGTGATTTAGAGGAGGTCGAAAAAATCACGCCTAAACCCGAGGGACTAATTGGTCTCACTTCAGCTAGTTTTTGTAGAAAATAAAATTTTTTCAACCACCTCCAAATCACCCTAAATTTGTTCTACATGCTCAAATAGATGTACCAAACATGTCTATGAAAGAAATTTGGAAAAAATGTATCCTACAATGCCCCCTTAAGATGTAGACCGATGTTTTGATCAGTCAGTCTACAGGGCAGAATAAATTCGAAACAATTTAATAAATTATAAAACCTTGAAAACCTTGCTATGTTTGTGCAACATATCAATTGTGCAAAATTATAGGTGATTTAGAGGAGTTCGAAAAAATCACGCTTAAACACAGGGGACCATTTGGTCTCACTTAAGCTAGTTTTTTTGTAGAAAACGAGATTTTTCAACCACCTCCAAATTACACCAAATTTATTCTAAATGCTCAAATAGATGTCCCAAACATATCTTTGAAAGAAATTTGGAAAAAATGTATCCTAGAATGCCCCATTAAGGTGTAGACCGATGTTTTGATCAGTTAGTCTACAGGGCAGAATAAATTCCAAACAATTTAATGAATTATAAAACCTTGAAAACCTAGCTATGTCTGTGCAATATATCAAGTGTGCAAAATTATAGGTGATTTAGAAAACGTCGAAAAAATCACGCTTAAACACGAGGCACCATTTGGTCTCACTTCAGCCAGTTTTTGTAGAAAAGGTGATTTTTTCCACCACCTCCAAATCACACCAAATTTGTTCTACATGCTTAAATAGATGTTTCAAAAATGTCTATGAAAGAAATTTGGAAAAAAGTGTATCCTACAATGCCCCCTTAAGGTGTAGACCGATGTTTTGATCAGTCAGTCTACAGGGCAGAATAAATTCAAAACAATTTTAAAAATAGTAAAACCTTGAAAACCTAGCTATGTTTGTGCAACATATCAATTGTGAAAAATTGTAGGTGATTTAGAGGAGGTCGAAAAAATCACGCCTAAACACGAGGGACTAATTGGTCTCACTTAAGCTAGTTTTTGTAGAAAATGCAATTTTTTCAACCACCTCCAAATCACCCTAACTTTGTTCTACATGCTCAAATAGATGTACCAAACATGTCTATGAAAGAAATTTGGAAAAAATGTATTCTACAATGCCCCCTTAAGATGTAGACCGATGTTTTGATCAGTCAGTCTACAGGGCAGAATAAATTCGAAACAATTTAATAAATTATAAAACCTTGAAAACCTAGCTATGTCTGTGCAACATATCAAGTGTGAAAAATTATAGGTGATTTAGAAAAGGTCGAAAAAATCACGCTTAAACACAAGGGACCATTTGGTCACTTAAGCTAGTTTTTGTAGAAAAGGTGATGTTTTCCACCACCTCCAAATCACACCAAATGTGTTATACATGCTCAAATAGATGTGCCAAACATGTCTTTGAAAGAAATTTGGAAAAAATGTATCCTACAATGCCCCCTTAAGGTGTAGACCGATGTTTTGATCAGTCAGTTTACAGGGCAGAATAAATTCGAAACAATTTAATAAATTATAAAACCTTGAAAACCTAGCTATGTCTGTGCAACATATCAAGTGTGCAAAATTATAGGTGATTTAGAAAAGGTCGAAAAAATCATGCTTAAACATCGGTCTCTTAAGCCAGTTTTTGTAGAAAAGATGATTTTTTTCCACCACCTCCAAATCACACCTAATTTGCTCTACATGCTCAAATAGATGTGTCAAAAATGTCTATGAAAGAAATTTGGAAAAAAAATGTATCCTACAATGCCCCCTTAAGGTGTAGACCGGTGTTTTGATCAGTTAGTCTACAGGGCAGAATAAATTCAAAAAAATTTAATAAATTATAAAACCTTGAAAACCTAGCTATGTCTGTGCAACATATCAAGTGTGCAAAATTATAGGTGATTTAGAAAAGGTCGAAAAAATCACGCTTAAACACGAGGCACCATTTGGTCTCTTAAGCCAGTTTTTGTAGAAAAGATGATTGTTTCAGCCCTCAAAAACATCTCATATGTTTCGCGTTGTTTCAAAACGTCTTTGGTGCCTCAACTCTAAACCGTTTAACTGAACTATCACGTTGTTATCAAAACGTGTATGTCAGATGTTCGCAACATCCACAGACAACGTTCGAGGTTCAGCACACTGAGCGGTGCATTAAGGACATAAGCCTTCTATGAAGCAATGAGGAGAATCCTCAGTTTACGGACCTAGTCCGCATAATTGCTACTATCAACTTTCAACTAAATTTTCTCTAGGAACATAACTAAACAGTAGAACTGAAGCGCGAGCTACGACATAATTGCGAAGACCTTTTGACTATGTTCAGGATAATTAAGTTCATCTTATGACCTCCCACTTAGATAGACATCCCTCTAGTCATCTAAGTGATTACATGATCCGAGTCAACTAGGCCGTGTCCGATCATCACGTGAGACGGACTAGTCAACATCGGTGAACATCTTCATGTTGATCGTATCTTCTATACGACTCATGCTCGACCTTTCGGTCTTCTGTGTTCTGAGGCCATGTCTGTACATGCTAGGCTCGTGAAGTCAACCTAAGTGTTTTGCATGTGTTCCGGGGCCATGTCTGTACATGCTAGGCTCGTCAACACCCGTTGTATTTGAACGTAAGAATCTATCACACCCGATCATCACGTGGTGCTTCGAAACTATGAACTTTTAGCCACGGTGCACAGTTAGGGGGAACACTTTCTTGAAATTTTAATGAGGGATCATCTTATTTACTACCGTCGTTCTAAGCAAATAAGATGTATAAACATGATAAACATCACATGCAATCAAATAATAGTGACATGATATGGCCAATATCATTTAGCTCCTTTGATCTCCATCTTGGTGCTCCATGATCATCTTGTCACCGGCATGACACCATGATCTCCATCATCATGATCTCTATCATCGTGTCTTCTTGAAGTTGTCACGTCATCTATTACTTCTACTACTACAGCTAACGGTTAGCAATAAAGTAAAGTAATTACATGACGTTTATGTTGACACGCAGGTCATAAATAAATTAAGACAACTCCTATGGCTCCTGCCGGTTGTCATACTCATCGACATGCAAGTCGTGATTCCTATTACAAGAACATGATCAATCTCATACATCACATATATCATTCATCACATCCTTTGGCCATATCACATCACATAGCATACCCTGCAAAAACAAGTTAGACGTCCTCTAATTGTTGTTTGCATGTTTTACGTGGCTGCTATGGGTTTCTAGCAAGAACGTTTCTCACCTACGCAAAGACCACAACGTGATATGCCAATTGCTATTTACCCTTCATAAGGACCCTTTTCATCGAATCCGATCCGACTAAAGTGGGAGAGACAGACACCCGCCAGCCACCTTATGCAACTAGTGCATGTTTGTCGGTGGAACCGGTCTCACGTAACCGTACGTGTAAGGTTGGTCCGGGCCGCTTCATCCCACGATGCCGCCGAATCAAGATAAGACTAGTAACGGCAAGATAATTGACAATATCGACGCCCACAACTACTTTGTGTTCTACTCGTGCATAGAATCTACGCAATAGACCTAGATCATGATGCCACTGTTGGGTAACGTAGCAATAATTCAAAATTTTCCTACGTATCACCAAGATCTATCTATGGAGAGACCAGCAACGAGGGGAAGGAGAGTGCATCTACATACCCTTGTAGATCGCTAAGCGGAAACGTTCAAGAGAACGGGGTTGATGGAGTCGTACTCGTCGTGATCCAAATCACCGGAGATCCTAGTGCCGAACGCACGGCACCTCCGCGTTCAACACACGTACAGCCCGGTGACATCTCCCATGCCTTGATCCAGCAAGGAGAGAGGGAGAGGTTGAGGAAGACTCCATCCAGCAGCAGCACAACGGCGTGGTGGTGGTGGAGGAGCATGGCAATCCTGCAGGGCTTCGCCAAGCACCACGGGAGACGAGGAGAAAGAGAGGTAGGGCTGCACCAACGGGGAGAGGAACTCATCTCGTGTCATGTGCAGCCCCAAAACCTCCACTATATATAGGGCAAGGGGGAGGGGGAGGCGCCCTAGGGTTTCCCCTAGGGGGGGCGGCGGCCAGGGCAGATGGGATCTCCCCCTTGGGTGACTTGGCCCCCAAGCCAGGAGGTGGGAACCCTAGATGGGGCGCCCCAAACCCCCTGGTCACGTGGGATTAGGTGAGGGGGGCGCACAGCCCTTTAGTGGGCTGGTTTGCCCCCTTCCCTTGGCCCATGAAGCCCCCCAACACTTGCCGGGGCTCCCGAAACACCTTTCGGTCATGCTGGTCATCACCCGGTACCTCCGGAACACTCCCGGACTCCAAAACCCTTCATCCAATATATCAATCTTTACCTCCGGACCATTCCGGAACTCCTCGTGACGTCCGGGATCTCATCCGGGACTCCGAACAACATTCGGTAACCACATATAAACTTCCTTTATAACCCTAGCGTCACCGAACCTTAAGTGTGTAGACCCTACGGGTTCGGGAGACATGCAGACATGACCGAGACGTTCTCCGGTCAATAACCAACAGCGGGATCTGGATACCCATGTTGGCTCCCACATGTTCCACGATGATCTCATCGGATGAACCACGATGTCAAGGACTCAATCAATCCCGTATACAATTCCCTTTGTCTAGCGGTACGATACTTGCCCGAGATTCGATCGTCGGTATCCCGATACCTTGTTCAATCTCGTTACCGGCAAGTCTCTTTACTCGTTCCGTAACACATCATCCCGTGATCAACTCCTTGATCACATTGTGCACATTATGATGATGTCCTACCGAGTGGGCCCAGAGATACCTCTCCGTTTACACGGAGTGACAAATCCCAGTCTCGATTCGTGCCAACCCAACAGACACTTTCAGAGATACCCGTAGTGTACCTTTATAGCCACCCAGTTACGTTGTGACGTTTGGCACACCCAAAGCACTCCTACGGTATCCGGGAGTTGCACAATCTCATGGTCTAAGGAAATGATACTTGACATTAGAAAAGCTTTAGCATACGAACCACACGATCTAGTGCTATGCTTAGGACTGGGTCTTGTCCATCACATCATTCTCCTAATGATGTGATCCCGTTATCAACGACATCCAATGTCCATGGTTAGGAAACCGTAACCATCTATTGATCAACGAGCTAGTCAACTAGAGGCTTACTAGGGACATGGTGTTGTCTATGTATCCACACATGTATCTGAGTTTCCTATCAATACAATTCTAGCATGGACAATAAACGATTATCATGAACAAGGAAATATAATAATAACCAATTTATTATTGCCTCTAGGGCATATTTCCAACAGTCTCCCACTTGCACTACAGTCAATAATCTAGTTCACATCGATATGTGATTAACACTCAAGGTCACATCCCCATGTGACTAACACCCAAAGAGTCTACTAGAGTCAATAATCTAGTTCACATTTACCATGTGATTAACACTCGATGAGTTCTGGGTTTGATCATGTTATGCTTGTGAGAGAGGTTATAGTCAACGGGTCTGAATCTTTCAGATCCGTATGTACTTCGCAAATCTCTATGTCATCTTGTAGATGCAGCTACCACGTTCTATTTGGAGCTATTCCAAATAACTGTTCTACTATACGAATCCAGTTTACTACTCAGAATAATCTAGATTAGTGTCAAAGTTTGCATCGGCGTAACCCTTTACGACGAACTCTTTTACCACCTCCATAATCGAGAAAATTCCTTAGTCCACTAGTTACTAAGGATAACTTTGACCGCTGTCCAGTGATCCATTCTTGGATCACTCTTGTACCCCTTGACTGACTCATGGCAAGGCACATTTCAGGTGCGGTACACAGCATAGCATACTGTAGAGCCTACGTCTTAAGCATAGGGGACGACCTTCGTCCTTTCTCTCTATTCTGCCGTGGTCGAGCTTTAAGTCTTAACTTCATACCTTACAACTCAGGCAAGAACTCCTTCTTTGACTGGTCCATCTTGAACACCTTCAAGATCATGTCAAGGTATGTGCTCATTTGAAAGTACCATTAAGCGTTTTGATCTATCCTTATAGATCTTGATGCTCAATGCTCAAGTAGCTTAATCCAGGCTTTCCATTGAATAACTCTGCATGCTTTCTAGAAATTCTACATCATTTCCGATCAACAATATGTCAACAACATATATTTATTAGAAATTCTATAGTGCTCCCACTCACTTCTTTGGAAATACAAGTTTCTCATAAACTTTGTATACACCCAAAATCTTTGATCTTCTCATCAAAGCATACATTCCAACTCCGAGATGCTCACTCCAGTCCTTAGAAGGATTGCTGGAGCTTTGCATACTTGTTAGCATCTTTCAGGATTGACAAAACCTTCCGGTTGTATCACATACAACCTTTCCTCAAGAAAATCGTTGAGGAAACAATGTTTTGACATCCTATCTGCAAGATTTCATAAATAATGCTGTAATCGCTAATATAATTCCAACAGACTCTTAGCATCGCTACGAGTGAGAAAGTCTCATCATAGTCAACTCCTTGAACTTGTCGGAAAACATCTTAACGACAAGTCGAGCTTTCTTAATGGTGATACTTACCATCATTGTCCGTCTTCCTTTTTAAATCCATATGTACCTAACAGCCTTACGACCATCTGGTCTCACTTAAGCCAGTTTTTGTAGAAAATGCAATTTTTTCCACCACCTCTAAATCACTCTAAATTTGTTCTTCATGCTCAAATACATGTTCCAAACATATCTATGAAATAAATTTGGAAAAATGTATCCTACAATGCCCCCTTAAGGTGTAGACCGATGTTTTGATCAGTCAGTCTACAGGGCAGAATAAATTCGAAACAATTTAATAAATTATAAAACCTCGAAAACCTAGCTATGTTTTTGCAACATATCAAGTGTGAAAAATTATAGGTGATTTAGAGGAGGTTGAAAAAATCACGCTTAAACACGAAGGACTACTTGGCCTCACTTAAGCCAGTTTTTGTAGAAAATGCAATTTTTTCCACCAACTCCAAATCACCCTAAATTTGATCTACATGCTAAAATAGATGTGCCAAACATGTCTTTGAAATAAATTTGGAAAAAATGTATCCTACAATGCCCCCTTAATGTGTAGACCGATGTTTTGATCAGTCAGTCTACAGGGCAGAATAGATTCGAAACAATTTAATAAATTATAAAACCTTGAAAACCTAGCTATGTCTATGCAACATATCAAGTGTGCAAAATTATAGGTGATTTATAAAAGGTCGAAAAAATCACGCTTAAACACGAGGCACAATTTGGTCTCACTTAAGACAGTTTTTGTAGAAAAGGTGATTTTTTCCACCACCTCCAAATCACACCTAATTTGCTCTACATGCTCAAATAGATGTGTCAAACATGTCTATGAAAGAAATTTGGAAAAAAATGTATCCTACAATGCCCCCTTAAGGTGTAGACCGATGTTTTGATCAGTCAGTCTACATGGCAGAATAAATTCAAAACAATTTAAAAAATTGTAAAACCTTGAAACCTAGCTATGTTTGTGCAACATATCAAGTTTGCAAAATTATAGGTGATTTAGAGGAGGTCGAAGAAATCACGCCTAAACACGTGGGACTAATTGGTCTCACTTAAGCCAGTTTTTGTAGAAAATACAATTTTTCCACCACCTCCAAATCACCTTAAATTTGGTCTACATTCTCATATAGATGTACCAAACATGTCTATGAAATTTTTTGGAAAAAAAATGTATCCTACAATGCCCCCTTAAGATGTAGACCGATGTTTTGATAAGTCAGTCTACAGGGCAGAATAAATTCGAAACAATTTAATAAATTATAAAACCTTGAAAACCTAGCTATGTTTGTGCAACATATCAAGTGTGCAAAATTATAGGTGATTTAGAGGAGGTCGAAAAAATCACGCTTAAACACAAGGGACCATTTGGCCTCACTTAAGCCAGTTTTTGTAGAAAAGGTGATTTTTTCCACCACCTCCAAATCACACAAAATTTGTTCTACATGCTCAAATAGATGTGCCAAACATGCCTTTGAAAGAAATTTTGAAAAAATGTATACCACAATGCCCCCATAAGGTGTAGATCGATGTTTTGATCAGTCAGTCTATAGGGCAGAATAAATTCAAAACAATTTAAATAATTGTAAAACCTTGAAAACCTAGCTATGTTTGTGCAACATATCAAGTGTGCAAAATTATTGGTGATTTAGAGGAGGTTGAAAAAATCACGCCTAAGCACGAGGGACCATCTGGTAAGCCAGTTTTTGTAGAAAATGCAATTTTCTCCACCACCTCTAAATCACCCTAAATTTTTTCTACATGATCAAATAGATGTGGCAAACATTTCTATGAAAGAAATTTGGAAAAAATGTATCCTACATTGCCCACTTAAGGTGTAGACCGATGTTTTGATCAGTCAGTCTACAGGGCAGAATAAATTCGAAACAATTGAATGAATTATAAAACCTTGAAAACCTAGCTATGTCTGTGCAACATATCATGTGTGCAAAATTATAGCTGATTTAGAAAAGGCCGAAAAAATCATGCTTAAACACGAGGCACCATTTGGTCTCACTTAAGCCAGTTTTTGTAGAAAAGGTGATTTTTTTCCACCACCTCCAAATCACACCAAATTTGTTCTACATTCTTAAATAGATATGTCAAACATGTCTATGAAAGAAATTTGGAAAAAACTGTATCCTACAATGCCCCCTTAAGGTGTAGACCGATGTTTTGATCTGTTAGTCTACAGGGCAGAATAAATTCGAAACAATTTAATAAATTATAAAACCTTGAAAACCTAGATATGTTTGTGCAACATATCAAGTGTGAAAAATTATAGGTAATTTAGAGGAGGTTGAAAAAATCACGCTTAAACACGAAGCACTATTTGGCCTCACTTAAGCTAGTTTTTGTAGAAAATGCAATTTTTTCCACCAACTCCAAATCACCCTAAATTTGTTCTACATGCTAAAATAGATGTGCCAAACATTTCTATCAAAGAAATTTGTAAAAAATGTATCCTACAATGCCCCCTTAAGGTGTAGACCGATGTTTTGATCACTCAGTCTACAGGGCAGAATAAATTCGAAACAATTTAATAAATATAAAACATTGAAAACCTATCTATGTTTGTGAAACATATTAAGTGTCCAAAATTATAGGTGATTTAGAAAAGGTCGAAAAATTTCACGCTTAAACACGAGGCACCATTTGGTCTCACTTAAGCCAGTTTTTGGAGAAAAGGTGATTTTTTTTCCACCACCTCCAAATCACACCAAATTTGTTCTACATGCTCACATAGATGTGTCAAATATGTCTATGAAATAAATTTGCAAAAAATGTATCCTACAATGCCCCCTTAAATTGTAGATCGATGTTTTGATCAGTCAGTCTACAGGGCATAATAAAGTCAAAACAATTTAAAAAATTGTAAAACCTTGAAAACCTAGCTATGTTTGTGCAACATATGAAGTGTGGAAAATTATAGGTGATTTAGAGGAGGTCGAAAAAATCACGCCTAAGCACGAGGGACCATCTGGTAAGCTAGTTTTTGTAGAAAATGCAATTTTCTCCACCACCTCTAAATCACCCTAAATTTGTTCTACATTATCAAATAGATGTGCCAAACATTTCTATGAAAGAAATTTGGAAAAAATGTATCCTACAATGCCCCCTTATGGTGTAGACCGATGTTTTGATCAGTCAGTCTACAAGGCAAAATAAATTCGAAACAATTAAATGAATTATAAAACCTCTAAAACCTAGCTATGTCTGTGCAAAATATCATGTGTGCAAAATTATAGCTGATTTAGAAAAGGTCGAAAAAATCATGCTTAAACACGACGCACCATTTGGTCTCACTTAAGCAGTTTTTGTAGAAAAGGTGATTTTTTTCCACCACCTCCAAATCACACCAAATTTGTTCTACATGCTTAAATAGATATCTCAAACATGTCTATGAAAGAAATTTGGAAAAAATTGTATCCTACAATGCCCCCTTAAGGTGTAGACCGATGTTTTGATCAGTCAGTCTACAGGGCAGAATAAATTCGAAAAAATTTAAAAAATTGTAAAACCTTGAAACCTAGCTATGTTTGTGCAACATATCAAGTGTGCAAAATTATAGGTGATTTAGAGGAGGTCAAAAAAATCACGCCTAAGCAAGAGGGACCATTTGGTCTCACTTAAGCCAGTTTTTGTAGAAAATGCAATTTTTCCACCACCTCCAAATCACCCTAGATTTGTTCTACATGATCAAATAGATGTGCCAAACATGTTTATGAAAGAAAGTTGGAAAAAATGTATCCTACAATGCCCCCTTAAGGTGTAGACCGATGTTTTGATCAGTCAGTCTATAGGGCAGAATAAATTCGAAACAATTTAATAAATAGTAAAACCTTGAAAACCTAGCTATGTTTGTGCAACATATCAAGTGTGCATAATTATAGGTGATTTAGAGGAGGTTGAAAAAATCACGCTTAAACACGAAGGACTATTTGGTCTCACTTAAGCCAGTTTTTGTAGAAAATGCAGCTTCTTCCACCAACTCCAAATCACCCTAAAATTGTTCTACATGCTCAAATAGATGTGCCAAACATGTCTATGAAAGAAATTCGGAAAAAATGTATCCTACAATGCCCTCTTAAGGTGTAGACCGATGTTTTGATCAGTCAGTCTACAGGGCAGAATAAATTCGAAACAATTTAATAAATTATAAAACCTTGAAAACCTAGCGATGTCTCTACAACATATAAAGTGTGCAAAATTATAGGTGATTTAGAAAAGGTCGAAAAAATCACGCTTAAACACGAGGCACCATTTGGTCTCACTTAAGCCAGTTTTTGTAGAAAAGGTGATTTTTTTCACCACCTCCAAATCACACCAAATTTGTTCTACATGCTCAAATAGATGTGTCAAACATGTCTATGAAAGAAATTTGGAAAAAAATGTATCCTACAATGCCCCCTTAAGGTGTAGACCGATGTTTTGATTAGTCAGTCTACAAGGCAGGATAAATTCAAAACAATTTAAAAAATTATAAAACCTTGAAAACCTAGCTATGTTTGTGCAAAATATAAAGTGTGAAAAATTATAGGTGATTTAGAGGAGGTCGAAAAAATCACGCTTAAACACAAGGGACCATTTGGTCACTAAAGCTAGTTTTTGTTGAAAAGGTGATTTTTTCCACCACCTCCAAATCACACCAAATTTGTTCTACATGCTTAAATAGATGTGCCAAACATGCCTTTGAAAGAAATTTGGAAAAAATGTATCCTACAATGCCCCCTTAAGGTGTAGATCGATGTTTTGATCAGTTAGTCTACATGGCAGAATAAATTCGAAACAATCTAATAGATTATAAAACCTTGAAAACCTAGCTATCTTTGTGCAACATATAAAGTGTGCAAAATTATAGGTGATTTAGAGGAGGTCAAAAAAATCACGCTTAAACCCAAGGGACCATTTGGTCACTTAAGCTAGTTTTTGTAGAAAAGGTGATTTTTTCCACCACCTCCAAATCACACCAAATTTGTTCTACATGCTCAAATAGATGTTCCAAACATGTCTTTGAAAGAAATTTGGAAAAAATGTATCCTACAATGCCCTCTTAAGGTGTAGACCGATGTTTTGATCAGTCAGTCTACAGGGCAGAATAAATTCGAAACAATCTAATAAATTATAAAACCTTGAAAACATAGCTATGTCTGTGCAACATATCAAGTGTGCAAAATTATAGGTGATTTAGAAAACGTCGAAAAAATCACGCTTAAACACGAGGCACCATTTGGTCTCTTAAGCCAGTTTTTGTAGAAAAGATGATTTTTTCCACCACCTCCAAATCACACCTAATTTGCTCTACATGCCCAAATAGATGTGTCAAAAATGTCTATGAAAGAAATTTGGAAAAAAATGTATCCTACAATGCCCCCTTAAGGTGTAGACCGATGTTTTGATCAGTCAGTCTACAGGGCAGAATAAATTCAAAAAAATTTAAAAAATTGTAAAACCTTGAAAACCTAGCTATGTTTGTGCAACATATCAAGTGTGCAAAATTATAGGTGATTTAGAGGAGGTCGAAAAAATCACGCTTAAACACAAGGGACCATTTGGCCTCACTTAAGCCAGTTTTTGTAGAAAAGGTGATTTTTTCCACCACCTCCAAATCACACAAAATTTGTTCTACATGCTCAAATAGATGTGCCAAACATGCCTTTGAAAGAAATTTTGAAAAAATGTATACCACAATGCCCCCATAAGGTGTAGATCGATGTTTTGATCAGTCAGTCTATAGGGCAGAATAAATTCAAAACAATTTAAATAATTGTAAAACCTTGAAAACCTAGCTATGTTTGTGCAACATATCAAGTGTGCAAAATTATTGGTGATTTAGAGGAGGTTGAAAAAATCACGCCTAAGCACGAGGGACCATCTGGTAAGCCAGTTTTTGTAGAAAATGCAATTTTCTCCACCACCTCTAAATCACCCTAAATTTTTTCTACATGATCAAATAGATGTGGCAAACATTTCTATGAAAGAAATTTGGAAAAAATGTATCCTACATTGCCCCCTTAAGGTGTAGACCGATGTTTTGATCAGTCAGTCTACAGGGCAGAATAAATTCGAAACAATTGAATGAATTATAAAACCTTGAAAACCTAGCTATGTCTGTGCAACATATCATGTGTGCAAAATTATAGCTGATTTAGAAAAGGCCGAAAAAATCATGCTTAAACACGAGGCACCATTTGGTCTCACTTAAGCCAGTTTTTGTAGAAAAGGTGATTTTTTTCCACCACCTCCAAATCACACCAAATTTGTTCTACATTCTTAAATAGATATGTCAAACATGTCTATGAAAGAAATTTGGAAAAAACTGTATCCTACAATGCCCCCTTAAGGTGTAGACCGATGTTTTGATCTGTTAGTCTACAGGGCAGAATAAATTCGAAACAATTTAATAAATTATAAAACCTTGAAAACCTAGATATGTTTGTGCAACATATCAAGTGTGAAAAATTATAGGTAATTTAGAGGAGGTTGAAAAAATCACGCTTAAACACGAAGCACTATTTGGCCTCACTTAAGCTAGTTTTTGTAGAAAATGCAATTTTTTCCACCAACTCCAAATCACCCTAAATTTGTTCTACATGCTAAAATAGATGTGCCAAACATTTCTATCAAAGAAATTTGTAAAAAATGTATCCTACAATGCCCCCTTAAGGTGTAGACCGATGTTTTGATCACTCAGTCTACAGGGCAGAATAAATTCGAAACAATTTAATAAATATAAAACATTGAAAACCTATCTATGTTTGTGAAACATATTAAGTGTCCAAAATTATAGGTGATTTAGAAAAGGTCGAAAAATTTCACGCTTAAACACGAGGCACCATTTGGTCTCACTTAAGCCAGTTTTTGTAGAAAAGGTGATTTTTTTTCCACCACCTCCAAATCACACCAAATTTGTTCTACATGCTCACATAGATGTGTCAAATATGTCTATGAAATAAATTTGCAAAAAATGTATCCTACAATGCCCCCTTAAATTGTAGATCGATGTTTTGATCAGTCAGTCTACAGGGCATAATAAAGTCGAAACAATTTAAAAAATTGTAAAACCTTGAAAACCTAGCTATGTTTGTGCAACATATGAAGTGTGGAAAATTATAGGTGATTTAGAGGAGGTCGAAAAAATCACGCCTAAGCACGAGGGACCATCTGGTAAGCTAGTTTTTGTAGAAAATGCAATTTTCTCCACCACCTCTAAATCACCCTAAATTTGTTCTACATTATCAAATAGATGTGCCAAACATTTCTATGAAAGAAATTTGGAAAAAATGTATCCTACAATGCCCCCTTATGGTGTAGACCGATGTTTTGATCAGTCAGTCTACAAGGCAGAATAAATTCGAAACAATTAAATGAATTATAAAACCTCTAAAACCTAGCTATGTCTGTGCAAAATATCATGTGTGCAAAATTATAGCTGATTTAGAAAAGGTCGAAAAAATCATGCTTAAACACGACGCACCATTTGGTCTCACTTAAGCAGTTTTTGTAGAAAAGGTGATTTTTTTCCAACACCTCCAAATCACACCAAATTTGTTCTACATGCTTAAATAGATATCTCAAACATGTCTATGAAAGAAATTTGGAAAAAATTGTATCCTACAATGCCCCCTTAAGGTGTAGACCGATGTTTTGATCAGTCAGTCTACAGGGCAGAATAAATTCGAAAAAATTTAAAAAATTGTAAAACCTTGAAACCTAGCTATGTTTGTGCAACATATCAAGTGTGCAAAATTATAGGTGATTTAGAGGAGGTCAAAAAAATCACGCCTAAGCAAGAGGGACCATTTGGTCTCACTTAAGCCAGTTTTTGTAGAAAATGCAATTTTTCCACCACCTCCAAATCACCCTAGATTTGTTCTACATGATCAAATAGATGTGCCAAACATGTTTATGAAAGAAAGTTGGAAAAAATGTATCCTACAATGCCCCCTTAAGGTGTAGACCGATGTTTTGATCAGTCAGTCTATAGGGCAGAATAAATTCGAAACAATTTAATAAATAGTAAAACCTTGAAAACCTAGCTATGTTTGTGCAACATATCAAGTGTGCATAATTATAGGTGATTTAGAGGAGGTTGAAAAAATCACGCTTAAACACGAAGGACTATTTGGTCTCACTTAAGCCAGTTTTTGTAGAAAATGCAGCTTCTTCCACCAACTCCAAATCACCCTAAAATTGTTCTACATGCTCAAATAGATGTGCCAAACATGTCTATGAAAGAAATTCGGAAAAAATGTATCCTACAATGCCCTCTTAAGGTGTAGACCGATGTTTTGATCAGTCAGTCTACAGGGCAGAATAAATTCGAAACAATTTAATAAATTATAAAACCTTGAAAACCTAGCGATGTCTCTACAACATATAAAGTGTGCAAAATTATAGGTGATTTAGAAAAGGTCGAAAAAATCACGCTTAAACACGAGGCACCATTTGGTCTCACTTAAGCCAGTTTTTGTAGAAAAGGTGATTTTTTTCACCACCTCCAAATCACACCAAATTTGTTCTACATGCTCAAATAGATGTGTCAAACATGTCTATGAAAGAAATTTGGAAAAAAATGTATCCTACAATGCCCCCTTAAGGTGTAGACCGATGTTTTGATTAGTCAGTCTACAAGGCAGGATAAATTCAAAACAATTTAAAAAATTATAAAACCTTGAAAACCTAGCTATGTTTGTGCAAAATATAAAGTGTGAAAAATTATAGGTGATTTAGAGGAGGTCGAAAAAATCACGCTTAAACACAAGGGACCATTTCGTCACTAAAGCTAGTTTTTGTTGAAAAGGTGATTTTTTCCACCACCTCCAAATCACACCAAATTTGTTCTACATGCTTAAATAGATGTGCCAAACATGCCTTTGAAAGAAATTTGGAAAAAATGTATCCTACAATGCCCCCTTAAGGTGTAGATCGATGTTTTGATCAGTTAGTCTACATGGCAGAATAAATTCGAAACAATCTAATAGATTATAAAACCTTGAAAACCTAGCTATCTTTGTGCAACATATAAAGTGTGCAAAATTATAGGTGATTTAGAGGAGGTCAAAAAAATCACGCTTAAACCCAAGGGACCATTTGGTCACTTAAGCTAGTTTTTGTAGAAAAGGTGATTTTTTCCACCACCTCCAAATCACACCAAATTTGTTCTACATGCTCAAATAGATGTTCCAAACATGTCTTTGAAAGAAATTTGGAAAAAATGTATCCTACAATGCCCTCTTAAGGTGTAGACCGATGTTTTGATCAGTCAGTCTACAGGGCAGAATAAATTCGAAACAATCTAATAAATTATAAAACCTTGAAAACATAGCTATGTCTGTGCAACATATCAAGTGTGCAAAATTATAGGTGATTTAGAAAACGTCGAAAAAATCACGCTTAAACACGAGGCACCATTTGGTCTCTTAAGCCAGTTTTTGTAGAAAAGATGATTTTTTCCACCACCTCCAAATCACACCTAATTTGCTCTACATGCCCAAATAGATGTGTCAAAAATGTCTATGAAAGAAATTTGGAAAAAAATGTATCCTACAATGCCCCCTTAAGGTGTAGACCGATGTTTTGATCAGTCAGTCTACAGGGCAGAATAAATTCAAAAAAATTTAAAAAATTGTAAAACCTTGAAAACCTAGCTATGTTTGTGCAACATATCAAGTGTGCAAAATTATAGGTGATTTAGAGGAGGTCAAAAAAGTCACGCCTAAACCCGAGGGACTAATTGTTCTCAGTTAAGCTAGTTTTTGTAGAAAATACAATTTTTTCCACCACCTCCAAATCACCCTAAATTTGTTCTACATGCTCAAATAGATGTACCAAACATGTCTATGAAAGAAATTTGGAAAAAATGTATCCTACAATGCCCCCTTAAGATATAGACCGATGGTTTGATAAATTAGTCTACAGGGCAGAATAAATTCGAAACAATTTAATAAATTATAAAACCTTGAAAACCTAGCTATGTTTGTGCAACATATCAAGTGTGCAAAATTATAGGTGATTTAGAGGAGGTCAAAAAAATCACGCCTAAACCCGAGGGACTAATTGGTCTCACTTAAGCTAGTTTTTGTAGAAAATACAATTTTTTCCACCACCTCCAAATCACCCTAAATTTGTTCTACATGCTCAAATAGATGTACCAAACATGTCTATGAAAGAAATTTGGAAAAAATGTATCCTACAATGCCCCTTTAAGATGTAGACTGATGTTTTGATAAGTGAGTCTACAGGGCAGAATAAATTCGAAACAATTTAATAAATTATAAAACCTTGAAAACCTAGCTATGTTTGTGCAACATATCAAGTGTACAAAATTATAGGTGATTTAGAGGAGGTCGAAAAAATCACGCTTAAACACACGGGACAATTTGGTCTCACTTAAGATAGTTTTTGTAGAAAAGGAGATTTTTCAACCACCTCCAAATCACACCAAATTTGTTCTACATGCTCAAATAGATGTGCCAAACATGTCTTTGAAAGAAATTTAGAAAAAATGTATCCTAGAATGCCCCCTTAAGGTGTACACCGATGTTTTGATCAGTTAGTCTACAGGGCAGAATAAATTCTAAACAATTTAATAAATTATAAAATCTTGATTTAGAGGATGATTTAGAGGTGATTTAGAGGATGTCAAAAAAATCACGCTTAAACACAAGGGACCATTTGGTCACTTAAGCTAGTTTTTGTAGAAAAGGTGATGTCTTCCACCACCTCCAAATCACACCAAATGTGTTATACATGCTCAAATAGATGTGCCAAACATGTCTTTGAAAGAAATTTGGAAAAAATGTATCCTACATTGCCCCCTTAAGGTGTATACCGATATTTTGATCAGTCAGTTTACAGGGCAGAATAAATTCGAAACAATTTAATAAATTATAAAACCTTGAAAACCTAGCTATGTCTGTGCAACATATCAAGTGTGCCAAATTATAGGTGATTAAGAAAATGTCGAAAAAATCATGCTTAAACATCGGTCTCTTAAGCCAGTTTTTGTAGAAAAGGTGATTTTTTTCCACCACCTCCAAATCACACCTAATTTGCTCTACATGCTCAAATAGATGTGTCAAAAATGTCATTGAAGGAAATTTGGAAAAAAATGTATCCTACAATGCCCCCTTAAGGTGTAGACCGATGTTTTGATCAGTCAGTCTACAGGGCAGAATAAATTCAAAACAATTTAAAATATTGTAAAACCTTGAAAACCTACCTATGTTTGTGCAACATATCAAGTGTGCAAAATTATAGGTGATTTAGAGGAGGTCGAAAAAATCACGCTTAAACACAAGGGACCATTTGGTCTCACTTAAGCTAGTTTTTGTAGAAAAGGTGATCTTTTCCACCACCTCCAAATCACACAAAATGTGTTCTACATGCTCAAATAGATGTGCCAAACATGTCTTTGAAAGAAATTTGGAAAAAAATGTATCCTACAATGCCCCCTTAAGATGTAGACCGATGTTTTGATCAGTTAGTCTACAGAGCAGAATAAATTCGAAACAATCTAATAAATTATAAAACCTGGAAAACCTAGCTATGTTTGTGAAACATATCAAGTGTGCAAAATTATAGGTGATTCAGAGGAGGTCAAACAAATCACGCTTAAACACAGGGGACCATTTGGTGTCACTTAAGCTAGTTTTTGTAGAAAAGGATATTTTTCAACCACCTCCAAATCATACCAAATTTGTTCTACATGCTCAAATAGATGTGCCAAACATGTCTTTGAAAGAAATTTGGAAAAAATGTATCCTAGAATGCCCCCTTAAGGTGTACACCGATGTTTTGATCAGTCAGTCTACAGGGCAGAATAAATTCGAAACAATTTAATGATTTGTAAAACCTTGAAAACCTAGCTCTATTTGTGCAACATATAAAGTGTGCAAAATTATAGGTGATTTAGAGGATGTCGAAAAAATCACGCTTAAACACAAGGGACCATTTGCTCACTTAAGCTAGTTTTTGTAGAAAAGGTGATGTTTTCCACCACCTCCAAATCACACCAAATGTGTTATACATGCTCAAATAGATGTGCCAAACATGTCTTTGAAAGAAATTCGGAAAAAATGTATCCTACAATGCCCTCTTAAGGTGTAGACCGATGTTTTGATCAGTCAGTCTACAGGGCAGAATAAATTCGAAACAATCTAATAAATTATAAAACCTTGAAAACCTAGCTATGTCTCTGCAACATATAAAGTGTGCAAAATTATAGGTGATTTAGAAAAGGTCGAAAAAATCACGCTTAAACACGAGGCACCATTTGGTCTCACTTAAGCCAGTTTTTGTAGAAAAGGTGATTTTTTTCACCACCTCCAAATCACACCAAATTTGTTCTACATGCTCAAATAGATGTGTCAAACATGTCTATGAAATAAATTTGGAAAAAAATGTATCCTACAATGCCCCCTTAAGGTGTAGACCGATGTTTTGATTAGTCAGTCTACAAGGCAGAATAAATTCAAAACAATTTAAAAAATTATAAAACCTTGAAAACCTAGCTATGTTTTTGCAAAATATAAAGTGTGCAAAATTATAGGTGATTTAGAGGAGGTCGAAAAAATCACGCTTAAACACAAGGGACCATTTGGTCACTAAAGCTAGTTTTTGTTGAAAAGGTGCTTTTTTCCACCACCTCCAAATCACACCAAATTTGCTCTACATGCTTAAATAGATGTGCCAAACATGCCTTTGAAAGAAATTTGGAAAAAATGTATCCTACAATGCCCCCTTAAGGTGTAGATCGATGTTTTGATCAGTTAGTCTACATGGCAGAATAAATTCGAAACAATCTAATAGATTATAAAACCTTGAAAACCTAGCTATCTTTGTGCAAAATATAAAGTGTGCAAAATTATAGGTGATTTAGAGGAGGTCGAAAAAATCACGCTTAAACCCAAGGGACCATTTGGTCACTTAAGCTAGTTTTTGTAGAAAAGGTGATTTTTTCCACCACCTCCAAATCACACCAAATTTGTTCTACATGCTCAAATAGATGTTCCAAACATGTCTTTGAAAGAAATTTGGAAAAAATGTATCCTACAATGCCCCCTTAAGGTGTAGACCGATGTTTTGATCAATCAGTTTACAGGGCAGAATAAATTCGAAACAATTTAATAAATTATAAAACCTTGAAAACATAGCTATGTCTGTGCAACATATCAAGTGTGCAAAATTATAGGTGATTTAGAAAACGTCGAAAAAATCACGCTTAAACACGAGGCACCATTTGGTCTCTTAAGCCAGTTTTTGTAGAAAAGATGATTTTTTCCACCACCTCCAAATCACACCTAATTTGCTCTACATGCCCAAATAGATGTGTCAAAAATGTCTATGAAAGAAATTTGGAAAAAAATGTATCCTACAATGCCCCCTTAAGGTGTAGACCGATGTTTTGATCAGTCAGTCTACATGGCAGAATAAATTCAAAACAATTTAAAAAATTGTAAAACCTTGAAAACCTAGCTATGTTTGTGCAACATATCAAGTGTGCGAAATTATAGGTGATTTAGAGGAGGTCGAAAAAATCACGCCTAAACCCGAGGGACTAATTGGTCTCACTTAAGCTAGTTTTTGTAGAAAATACAATTTTTTCCACCACCTCCAAATCACCCTAAATTTGTTCTACATGCTCAAATAGATGTACCAAACATGTCTATGAAAGAAATTTGGAAAAAATGTATCCTACAATGCCCCCTTAAGATATAGACCGATGGTTTGATAAATTAGTCTACAGGGCAGAATAAATTCGAAACAATTTAATAAATTATAAAACCTTGAAAACCTAGCTATGTTTGTGCAACATATCAATTGTGCAAAATTATAGGTGATTTAGAGGAGGTCAAAAAAATCACGCCTAAACCCGAGGGACTAATTGGTCTCACTTAAGCTAGTTTTTGTAGAAAATACAATTTTTTCCACCACCTCCAAATCACCCTAAATTTGTTCTACATGCTCAAATAGATGTACCAAACATGTCTATGAAAGAAATTTGGAAAAAATATATCCTACAATGCCCCCTTAAGATGTAGACCGATGTTTTGATAAGTGAGTCTACAGGGCAGAATAAATTCGAAACAATTTAATAAATTATAAAACCTTGAAAACCTAGCTATGTTTGTGCAATATATCAAGTGTGCAAAATTATAGGTGATTTAGAGGAGGTCGAAAAAATCACGCTTAAACACACGGGACCATTTGGTCTCACTTAAGATAGTTTTTGTAGAAAAGGAGATTTTTCAACCACCTCCAAATCACACCAAATTTGTTCTACATGCTAAAATAGATGTGCCAAACATGTCTTTGAAAGAAATTTGGAAAAAATGTATCCTAGAATGCCCCCTTAAGGTGTACACCGATGTTTTGATCAGTTAGTCTACAGGGCAGAATAAATTCTAAACAATTTAATAAATTATAAAATCTTGATTTAGAGGATGATTTAGAGGTGATTTAGAGGATGTCGAAAAAATCACGCTTAAACACAAGGGACCATTTCGTCACTTAAGCTAGTTTTTGTAGAAAAGGTGATGTCTTCCACCACCTCCAAATCACACCAAATGTGTTATACATGCTCAAATAGATGTGCCAAACATGTCTTTGAAAGAAATTTGGAAAAAATGTATCCTACAATGCCCCCTTAAGGTGTAGACCGATATTTTGATCAGTCAGTTTATAGGGCAGAATAAATTCGAAACAATTTAATAAATTATAAAACCTTGAAAACCTAGCTATGTCTGTGCAACATATCAAGTGTGCCAAATAATAGGTGATTTAGAAAATGTCGAAAAAATCATGCTTAAACACAAGGCACCATTTGTTCCCTTAAGCCAGTTTTTGTAGAAAAGATGATTTTTCCCACCACCTCCAAATCAAACCTAATTTCCTCTACATGCTCAAATAGATGTGTCAAAAATGTCTATGAAAGAAATTTGGAAAAAAATGTATCCTACAATGCCCCCTTAAGGTGTAGACCGATGTTTTGATCAGTCAGTCTACAGGGCAGAATAAATTCAAAACAATTTAAAATATTGTAAAACCTTGAAAACCTACCTATGTTTGTGCAACATATCAAGTGTGCAAAGTTATAGGTGATTTAGAGGAGGTCGAAAAAATCACGCTTAAACACAAGGGACCATTTGGTCTCACTTAAGCCAGTTTTTGTAGAAAAGGTGGTCTTTTCCACCACCTCCAAATCACACAAAATGTGTTCTACATGCTCAAATAGATGTGCCAAACATGTCTTTGAAAGAAATTTGGAAAAAAATGTATCCTACAATGCCCCCTTAAGATGTAGACCGATGTTTTGATCAGTCAGTCTACAGAGCAGAATAAATTCGAAACAATCTAATAAATTATAAAACCTGGAAAACCTAGCTATGTTTGTGAAACATATCAAGTGTGCAAAATTATAGGTGATTTAGAGGAGGTCAAAAAAATCACGCTTAAACACAGGGGACCATTTGGTGTCACTTAAGCTAGTTTTTGTAGAAAAGGATATTTTTCAACCACCTCCAAATCACACCAAATTTGTTCTACATGCTCAAATAGATGTGCCAAACATGTCTTTGAAAGAAATTTGGAAAAAATGTATCCTAGAATGCCCCCTTAAGGTGTACACCGATGTTTTGATCAGTTAGTCTACAGGGCAGAATAAATTCTAAACAATTTAATAAATTATAAAATCTTGATTTAGAGGATGATTTAGAGGTGATTTAGAGGATGTCGAAATCACCCTAAATTTGTTCTACATGCTAAAATAGATGTGCCAAACATTTCTATGAATTAAATTTGGAAAAAAATGTATCCTAAAATGCCCCCTTAAGGTGTAGACCGATGTTTTGATCAGTCAGTCTACACGGCAGAATATATTTGAAACAATTTAATAAATTATAAAACCTTAAAAACCTAGCTATGTCTGTGCAACATATCAAGTGTGCAAAATTATAGGTGACTTATAAAAGGTCGAAAAAATCACGCTTAAACACGAGGCACCATTTGTTCTCACTTAAGCCAGTTTTTGTAGAAAAGGTGATTTTTTTTCCACCACCTCCAAATCACACCTAATTTGCTCTACATGCTCAAATAGATGTGTCAAACATGTCTATGAAAGAAATTTGGAAAAAAAATGTATCCTACAATGCCCCCTTAAGGTGTAGACCGATGTTTTGATCAGTCAGTCTACAGGGCAGAATAGATTCGAAACAATTTAATAAATTATAAAACATTTAAAACCTAGCTATGTCTGTGCAACATATCAAGTGTGCAAAATTATAGGTGACTTATAAAAGGTCGAAAAAATCAAGCTTAAACACGAGGCACCATTTGGTCTCACTTAAGCCAGTTTTTGTAGAAAATGCAGCTTTTTCCACCAACTCCAAATCACCCTAAAATTGTTGTACATGCTCAAATAGATGTGCCAAACATGTCCATGAAAGAAATTTGGAAAAAATGTATCCTACAATGCCCCCTTAAGGTGTAGACCGATGTTTTAATCAGTCAGTCTATAGGGCAGAATAAATTCGAAACAATTTAATAAATATAAAACCTTGAAAACCTAGCTATGTCTGTTCAACATATCAAGTGTGCAAAATTATAGGTGATTTAGAAAAGGTCGAAAAAATCACGCTTAAACACGAGGCACCATTTGGTCTCACTTAAGCCAGTTTTTGTAGAAAAGGTGATTTGTTTCACCACCTCCAAATCACACCAAATTTGTTCTACATGCCCAAATAGATGTACCAAACATGTCTATGAAAGAAATTTGGAAAAATTGTATCCTAAAATGCCCCCTTAAGATGTAGACCGATGTTTTGATCAGTTAGTCTACAGGGCAGAATAAATTCGAAAGAATTTAAAAAATTGTAAAACATTGAAAACCTAGCTATGTTTGTGCAACATATCAAGTGTGCAAAATTATAGGTGATTTAGAGGAGGTCAAAAAAATCACGCCTAAGCATGAGGGACCATTTGGTCACTTAAGCCAGTTTTTGTAGAAAATGCAATTTTTCTACCACCTCCAAATCACCCTAAATTTGTTCTACATGATCAAATAGATGTGCCAAACATGTATATGAAATAAATTTGGAAAAAATGTATCCTACAATGCCCCCTTACGGTGTAGATCGATGTGTTGATCAGTCAGTCTACAGGGCAGAATAAATTCGAAACAATTTAATAAATTGTAAAACCTTGAAAACCTAGCTATGTTTGTGAAAAATATCAAGTGTGCATAATTATAGGTGATTTAGAGGAGGTTGAAAAAATCACGTTTAAACATGAATGACTATTTGGTCTCACTTCAGCCAGTTTTTGTAGAAAATGCAGCTTCTTCCAGCAACTCCAAATCACCCTAAAATTGTTCTACATGCTCAAATAGATGTGCCAAACATTTCTATGAAAGAAATTTGGAAAAAATATATCCTACAATGCCCCTTAAGGTGTAGACCGATGTTTTGATCAGTCAGTCTACAGGGCAGAATAAATTTGAAACAATTTAATAAATTATAAAACCTTGAAAACCTAGCTATGTCTGTGCAACATATCAAGTGTGAAAAATTATAGGTGATTTAGAAAAGGTCGAAAAAATCACACTTAAACACGAGGAACCATTTGGTCCTTAAGCTAGTTTTTGTAGAAAAGGTGATTTTTTTTCAGCACCTCCAAATCACACCAAATTTGTTCTACATGCTCAAATAGATGTGTCAAACATGTCTATGAAAGAAATTTGGAAAAAAATGTATCCTACAATGCCCCCTTAAGGTGTAGACCGATGTTTTGATTAGTCAGTCTACAAGGCAGAATAAATTCAAAACAATTTAAAAAATTATAAAACCTTGAAAACCTATCTATGTTTGTGCAAAATATAAAGTGTGCAAAATATAGGTGATTTAGAGGAGGTCAAAAAAATCACGCTTAAACACAAGGGACCATTTGGTCTCACTAAAGCTAGTTTTTGTTGAAAAGGTGATTTTTTCCACCACATCCAAATCACACCAAATTTGTTTTACATGCTTAAATAGATGTGCCAAACATGCCTTTGAAAGAAATTTGGAAAAATGTATCCTACAATGCCCCCTTAAGGTGTAAACCGATGTTTTGATCAGTTAGTCTACATGGCAGAATAAATTCGAAACAATCTAATAAATTATAAAACCTTGAAAACCTAGCTATGTTTGTGCAACATATAAAGTGTGCAAAATTATAGGTGATTTAGAGGAGGTCAAAAAAATCACGCTTAAACACAAGGGACCATTTGGTCACTTAAGCTAGTTTTTGTAGAAAAGGTGATTTTTTCCACCACCTCCAAATCACACCAAATTTGTTCTACATGCTCAAATAGATGTGCCAAACATGTATTTGAAAGAAATTTGGAAAAAATGTATCCTACAATACCCCCTTAAGGTGTAGACCGATGTTTTGATCAGTCAGTTTACAGGGCAGAATAAATTCGAAACAATTTAATAAATTATAAAACCTGGAAAACCTAGCTATTTCTGCGCAACATATCAAGTATGC
The DNA here is from genome assembly GCF_056163025.1 of Triticum urartu. Lineage (NCBI taxonomy): Eukaryota > Viridiplantae > Streptophyta > Magnoliopsida > Poales > Poaceae > Triticum > Triticum urartu. Next base: position 77,176 of record NC_141875.1, read on the forward strand.
AAAATTATAGGTGATTTAGAAAAGGTCGAAAAAATCACGCTTAAACACGAGGCACCATTTGGTCTCTTAAGCCAGTTTTTGTAGAAAAGATGATTTTTTCCACCACCTCCAAATCACACCTAATTTGCTCTACATGCCCAAATAGATGAGTCAAAAATGTCTATGAATGAAATTTGGAAAAAAAATGTATCCTACAATGCCCCTTAAGGTGTAGACCGATGTTTTGATCAGTCAGTCTACAGGGCAGAATAAATTCAAAACAATTTAAAAAATTGTAAAACCTTGAAAACCTAGCTATGTTTGTGCAACATATCAAGTGTACAAAATTATAGGTGATTTAGAGGAGGTCGAAAAAATCACGCCTAAACCCGAGGGACTAATTGGTCTCACTTAAGCTAGTTTTTGTAGAAAATACAATTTTTTCAACCACCTCCAAATCACCATAAATTTGTTCTACATGCTCAAATAGATGTACCAAACATGCCTATGAAAGAAATTTGGAAAAAATGTATCCTACAGTGCCCCCTTAAGATGTAGACCGATGTTTTGATCAGTCAGTCTACAGGGCAGAATAAATTCGAAACAATTTAATAAATTATAAAACCTTGAAAACCTAGCTATGTCTGTGCAACATATCAAGTGTGAAAAATTATAGGTGATTTAGAAAAGGTCGAAAAAATCACGCTTAAACACAAGGGACCATTTGGTCACTTAAGCTAGTTTTTGTAGAAAAGGTGATGTTTTCCACCACCTCCAAATCACACCAAATGTGTTATACATGCTCAAATAGATGTGCCAAACATGTCTTTGAAAGAAATTTGGAAAAAATGTATCCTACAATGCCCCCTTAAGGTGTAGACCGATGTTTTGAGCAGTCAGTTTACAGGGCAGAATAAATTCGAAACAATTTAATAAATTATAAAACCTTGAAAACCTAGCTATGTCTGTGCAACATATCAAGTGTGCAAAATTATAGGTGATTTAGAAAAGGTCGAAAAAATCATGCTTAAACATCGGTCTCTTAAGCCAGTTTTTGTAGAAAAGATGATTTTTTTCCACCACCTCCAAATCACACCTAATTTGCTCTACATGCTCAAATAGATATGTCAAAAATGTCTATGAAAGAAATTTGGAAAAAAAATGTATCCTACAATGCCCCCTTAAGGTGTAGACCGGTGTTTTGATCAGTCAGTCTACAGGGCAGAATAAATTCAAAACAATTTAATAAATTATAAAACCTTGAAAACCTAGCTATGTCTGTGCAACATATCAAGTGTGCAAAATTATAGGTGATTTAGAAAAGGTCGAAAAAATCACGCTTAAACACGAGGCACCATTTGGTCTCTTAAGCCAGTTTTTGTAGAAAAGATGATTGTTTCAGCCCTCAAAAACATCTCATATGTTTCGCGTTGTTTCAAAACGTCTTTGGTGCCTCAATTCTAAACCGTTTAACTGAACTATCACGTAGTTATCAAAACGTGTATGTCAGATGTTCGCAACATCCACAGACAACGTTCGAGGTTCAGCACACTGAGCGGTGCATTAAGGACATAAGCCTTCTATGAAGCAATGAGGACAATCCTCAGTTTACGGACCTAGTCCGCATAATTGCTACTATCAACTTTCAACTAAATTTTCTCTAGGAACATAACTAAACAGTAGAACTGAAGCGCGAGCTACGACATAATTGCGAAGACCTTTTGACTATGTTCAGGATAATTAAGTTCATCTTATGACCTCCCACTCAGATAGACATCCCTCTAGTCATCTAAGTGATTACATGATCCGAGTCAACTAGGCCGTGTCCGATCATCACATGAGACGGACTAGTCAACATCGGTGAACATCTTCATGTTGATCGTATCTTCTATACGACTCATGCTCGACCTTTCGGTCTTCTGTGTTCTGAGGCCATGTCTGTACATGCTAGGCTCGTGAAGTCAACCTAAGTGTTTTGCATGTGTTCCGGGGCCATGTCTGTACATGCTAGGCTCGTCAACACCCGTTGTATTTGAACGTAAGAATCTATCACACCCGATCATCACGTGGTGCTTCGAAACTATGAACTTTTAGCCACGGTGCACAGTTAGGGGGAACACTTTCTTGAAATTTTAATGAGGGATCATCTTATTTACTACCGTCGTTCTAAGCAAATAAGATGTATAAACATGATAAACATCACATGCAATCAAATAATAGTGACATGATATGGCCAATATCATTTAGCTCCTTTGATCTCCATCTTGGTGCTCCATGATCATCTTGTCACCGGCATGACACCATGATCTCCATCATCATGATCTCTATCATCGTGTCTTCTTGAAGTTGTCACGTCATCTATTACTTCTACTACTACAGCTAACGGTTAGCAATAAAGTAAAGTAATTACATGACGTTTATGTTGACACGCAGGTCATAAATAAATTAAGACAACTCCTATGGCTCCTGCCGGTTGTCATACTCATCGACATGCAAGTCGTGATTCCTATTACAAGAACATGATCAATCTCATACATCACATATATCATTCATCACATCCTTTGGCCATATCACATCACATAGCATACCCTGCAAAAACAAGTTAGACGTCCTCTAATTGTTGTTTGCATGTTTTACGTGGCTGCTATGGGTTTCTAGCAAGAACGTTTCTCACCTACGCAAAGACCACAACGTGATATGCCAATTGCTATTTACCCTTCATAAGGACCCTTTTCATCGAATCCGATCCGACTAAAGTGGGAGAGACAGACACCCGCCAGCCACCTTATGCAACTAGTGCATGTTTGTCGGTGGAACCGGTCTCACGTAACCGTACGTGTAAGGTTGGTCCGGGCCGCTTCATCCCACGATGCCGCCGAATCAAGATAAGACTAGTAACGGCAAGATAATTGACAATATCGACGCCCACAACTACTTTGTGTTCTACTCGTGCATAGAATCTACGCAATAGACCTAGATCATGATGCCACTGTTGGGTAACGTAGAAATAATTCAAAATTTTCCTACGTATCACCAAGATCTATCTATGGAGAGACCAGCAACGAGGGGAAGGAGAGTGCATCTACATACCCTTGTAGATCGCTAAGCGGAAACGTTCAAGAGAACGGGGTTGATGGAGTCGTACTCGTCGTGATCCAAATCACCGGAGATCCTAGTGCCGAACGCACGGCACCTCCGCGTTCAACACACGTACAGCCCGGTGACATCTCCCATGCCTTGATCCAGCAAGGAGAGAGGGAGAGGTTGAGGAAGACTCCATCCAGCAGCAGCACAACGGCGTGGTGGTGGTGGAGGAGCATGGCAATCCTGCAGGGCTTCGCCAAGCACCACGGGAGACGAGGAGAAAGAGAGGTAGGGCTGCACCAACGGGGAGAGGAACTCATCTCGTGTCATGTGCAGCCCCAAAACCTCCACTATATATAGGGGCAAGGGGGAGGGGGAGGCGTCCTAGGGTTTCCCCTAGGGGGGCGGCGGCCAGGGCAGATGGGATCTCCCCCTTGGGTGACTTGGCCCCCAAGCCAGGAGGTGGGAACCCTAGATGGGGCGCCCCAAACCCCCTGGTCACGTGGGATTAGGTGAGGGGGGCGCACAGCCCTTTAGTGGGCTGGTTTGCCCCCTTCCCTTGGCCCATGAAGCCCCCCAACACTTGCCGGGGCTCCCGAAACACCTTTCGGTCATGCTGGTCATCACCCGGTACCTCCGGAACACTCCCGGACTCCAAAACCCTTCATCCAATATATCAATCTTTACCTCCGGACCATTCCGGAACTCCTCGTGACGTCCGGGATCTCATCCGGGACTCCGAACAACATTCGGTAACCACATATAAACTTCCTTTATAACCCTAGCGTCACCGAACCTTAAGTGTGTAGACCCTACGGGTTCGGGAGACATGCAGACATGACCGAGACGTTCTCCGGTCAATAACCAACAGCGGGATCTGGATACCCATGTTGGCTCCCACATGTTCCACGATGATCTCATCGGATGAACCACGATGTCAAGGACTCAATCAATCCCGTATACAATTCCCTTTGTCTAGCGGTACGATACTTGCCCGAGATTCGATCGTCGGTATCCCGATACCTTGTTCAATCTCGTTACCGGCAAGTCTCTTTACTCGTTCCGTAACACATCATCCCGTGATCAACTCCTTGATCACATTGTGCACATTATGATGATGTCCTACCGAGTGGGCCCAGAGATACCTCTCCGTTTACACGGAGTGACAAATCCCAGTCTCGATTCGTGCCAACCCAACAGACACTTTCGGAGATACCCGTAGTGTACCTTTATAGCCACCCAGTTACGTTGTGACGTTTGGCACACCCAAAGCACTCCTACGGTATCCGGGAGTTGCACAATCTCATGGTCTAAGGAAATGATACTTGACATTAGAAAAGCTTTAGCATACGAACCACACGATCTAGTGCTATGCTTAGGACTGGGTCTTGTCCATCACATCATTCTCCTAATGATGTGATCCCGTTATCAACGACATCCAATGTCCATGGTTAGGAAACCGTAACCATCTATTGATCAACGAGCTAGTCAACTAGAGGCTTACTAGGGACATGGTGTTGTCTATGTATCCACACATGTATCTGAGTTTCCTATCAATACAATTCTAGCATGGACAATAAACGATTATCATGAACAAGGAAATATAATAATAACCAATTTATTATTGCCTCTAGGGCATATTTCCAACAGTCTCCCACTTGCACTACAGTCAATAATCTAGTTCACATCGATATGTGATTAACACTCAAGGTCACATCCCCATGTGACTAACACCCAAAGAGTCTACTAGAGTCAATAATCTAGTTCACATTTACCATGTGATTAACACTCGATGAGTTCTGGGTTTGATCATGTTATGCTTGTGAGAGAGGTTATAGTCAACGGGTCTGAATCTTTCAGATCCGTATGTACTTCGCAAATCTCTATGTCATCTTGTAGATGCAGCTACCACGTTCTATTTGGAGCTATTCCAAATAACTGTTCTACTATACGAATCCAGTTTACTACTCAGAATAATCTAGATTAGTGTCAAAGTTTGCATCGGCGTAACCCTTTACGACGAACTCTTTTACCACCTCCATAATCGAGAAAATTCCTTAGTCCACTAGTTACTAAGGATAACTTTGACCGCTGTCCAGTGATCCATTCTTGGATCACTCTTGTACCCCTTGACTGACTCATGGCAAGGCACATTTCAGGTGCGGTACACAGCATAGCATACTGTAGAGCCTACGTCTTAAGCATAGGGGACGACCTTCGTCCTTTCTCTCTATTCTGCCGTGGTCGAGCTTTAAGTCTTAAATTCATACCTTACAACTCAGGCAAGAACTCCTTCTTTGACTGGTCCATCTTGAACACCTTCAAGATCATGTCAAGGTATGTGCTCATTTGAAAGTACCATTAAGCGTTTTGATCTATCCTTATAGATCTTGATGCTCAATGCTCAAGTAGCTTAATCCAGGCTTTCCATTGAATAACTCTGCATGCTTTCTAGAAATTCTACATCATTTCCGATCAACAATATGTCAACAACATATATTTATCAGAAATTCTATAGTGCTCCCACTCACTTCTTTGGAAATACAAGTTTCTCATAAACTTTGTATACACCCAAAATCTTTGATCATCTCATCAAAGCATACATTCCAACTCCGAGATGCTCACTCCAGTCCTTAGAAGGATTGCTGGAGCTTTGCATACTTGTTAGCATCTTTCAGGATTGACAAAACCTTCCGGTTGTATCACATACAACCTTTCCTCAAGAAAATCGTTGAGGAAACAATGTTTTGACATCCTATCTGCAAGATTTCATAAATAATGCTGTAATCGCTAATATAATTCCAACAGACTCTTAGCATCGCTACGAGTGAGAAAGTCTCATCATAGTCAACTCCTTGAACTTGTCGGAAAACATCTTAACGACAAGTCGAGCTTTCTTAATGGTGATACATACCATCATTGTCCGTCTTCCTTTTAAAATCCATATGTACCTAACAGCCTTACGACCATCTGGTCTCACTTAAGCCGGTTTTTGTAGAAAATGCAATTTTTTCCACCACCTCTAAATCACTCTAAATTTGTTCTTCATGCTCAAATACATGTTCCAAACATATCTATGAAATAAATTTGGAAAAATGTATCCTACAATGCCCCCTCAAGGTGTAGACCGATGTTTTGATCAGTCAGTCTACAGGGCAGAATAAATTCGAAAGAATTTAATAAATTCTAAAACCTTGAAAACCTAGCTATGTTTTTGCAACATATCAAGTGTGAAAAATTATAGGTGATTTAGAGGAGGTTGAAAAAATCACGCTTAAACACGAAGGACTACTTGGCCTCACTTAAGCCAGTTTTTGTAGAAAATGCAATTTTTTCCACCAAATCCACATCACCCTAAATTTGATCTACATGCTAAAATAGATGTGCCAAACATGTCTTTGAAATAAATTTGGAAAAAATGTATCCTACAATGCCCCCTTAAGGTGTAGACCGATGTTTTGATCAGTCAGTCTACAGGGCAGAATAGATTCGAAACAATTTAATAAATTATAAAACCTTGAAAACCTAGCTATGTCTATGCAACATATCAAGTGTGCAAAATTATAGGTGATTTATAAAAGGTCGAAAAAATCACGCTTAAACACGAGGCACAATTTGGTCTCACTTAAGACAGTTTTTGTAGAAAAGGTGATTTTTTCCACCACCTCCAAATCACACCTAATTTGCTCTACATGCTCAAATCGATGTGTCAAACATATCTATGAAAGAAATTTGGAAAAAAAATGTATCCTACAATGCCCCCTTAAGGTGTAGACCGATGTTTTGATGAGTCAGTCTACATGGCAGAATAAATTCAAAACAATTTAAAAAATTGTAAAACCTTGAAACCTAGCTATGTTTGTGCAACATATCAAGTTTGCAAAATTATAGGTGATTTAGAGGAGGTCGAAGAAATCACGCCTAAACACGAGGGACTAATTTGTCTCACTTAAGCCAGTTTTTGTAGAAAATACAATTTTTCCACCACCTCCAAATCACCTTAAATTTGGTCTACATTCTCAAATAGATGTACCAAACATGTCTATGAAATTTTTTGGAAAAAAAATGTATCCTACAATGCCCCCTTAAGATGTAGACCGATGTTTTGATAAGTCAGTCTACAGGGCAGAATAAATTCGAAACAATTTAATAAATTATAAAACCTTGAAAACCTAGCTATGTTTGTGCAACATATCAAGTGTGCAAAATTATAGGTGATTTAGAGGAGGTCGAAAAAATCACGCTTAAACACAAGGGACCATTTGGTCTCACTTAAGCCAGTTTTTGTAGAAAAGGTGATTTTTTCCACCACCTCCAAATCACACAAAATTTGTTCTACATGCTCAAATAGATGTGCCAAACATGCCTTTGAAAGAAATTTGGAAAAAATGTATACCACAATGCCCCCATGAGGTGTAGATCGATGTTTTGATCAGTCAGTCTACAGGGCAGAATAAATTCAAAACAATTTAAATAATTGTAAAACCTTGAAAACCTAGCTATGTTTGTGCAAAATATCAAGTGTGAAAAATTATTGGTGATTTAGAGGAGGTCGAAAAAATCACGCCTAAGCACGAGGGACCATTTGGTAAGCCAGTTTTTGTAGAAAATGCAATTTTCTCCACCACCTCTAAATCACCCTAAATTTTTTCTACATGATCAAATAGATGTGCCAAACATTTATATGAAAGAAATTTGGAAAAAATGTATCCTACATTGCCCCCTTTAGGTGTAGACCGATGTTTTGATCAGTCAGTCTACAGGGCAGAATAAATTCGAAACAATTTAATGAATTATAAAACCTTGAAAACCTAGCTATGTCTGTGCAACATATCATGTGTGCAAAATTATAGCTGATTTAGAAAAGGCCGAAAAAATCATGCTTAAACACGAGGCACCATTTGGTCTCACTTAAGCCAGTTTTTGTAGAAAAGGTGATTTTTTTCCACCACCTCCAAATCACACCAAATTTGTTCTAAATGCTTAAATAGATATGTCAAACATGTCTATGAAAGAAATTTGGAAAAAACTGTATCCTACAATGCCCCCTTAAGGTGTAGACCGATGTTTTGATCTGTTAGTCTACAGGGCAGAATAAATTCGAAACAATTTAATAAATTATAAAACCTTGAAAACCTAGATATGTTTGTGCAACATATCAAGTGTGAAAAATTATAGGTGATTTAGAGGAGGTTGAAAAAATCACGCTTAAACACGAAGCACTATTTGGCCTCACTTAAGCTAGTTTTTGTAGAAAATGCAATTTTTTCCACCAACTCCAAATCACCCTAAATTTGTTCTACATGCTAAAATAGATGTGCCAAACATTTCTATGAAAGAAATTTGTAAAAAATGTATCCTACAATGCCCCCTTAAGGTGTAGACCGATGTTTTGATCACTCAGTCTACAGGGCAGAATAAATTCGAAACAATTTAATAAATTATAAAACATTGAAAACCTAGCTATGTTTGTGAAACATATTAAGTGTCCAAAATTATAGGTGATTTAGAAAAGGTCGAAAAATTTCACGCTTAAACACGAGGCACCATTTGGTCTCACTTAAGCCAGTTTTTGGAGAAAAGGTGATTTTTTTTCCACCACCTCCAAATCACACCAAATTTGTTCTACATGCTCACATAGATGTGTCAAATACGTCTATGAAATAAATTTGCAAAAAATGTATCCTACAATGCCCCCTTAAATTGTAGATCGATGTTTTGATCAGTCAGTCTACAGGGCAGAATAAAGTCGAAACAATTTAAAAAATTGTAAAACCTTGAAAACCTAGCTATGTTTGTGCAACATATGAAGTGTGGAAAATTATAGGTGATTTAGAGGAGGTCGAAAAAATCACGCCTAAGCACGAGGGACCATCTGGTAAGCCAGTTTTTGTAGAAAATGCAATTTTCTCCACCACCTCTAAATCGCCCTAAATTTGTTCTACATTATCAAATAGATGTGCCAAACATTTCTATGAAAGAAATTTGGAAAAAATGTATCCTACAATGCCCCCTTAAGGTGTAGACCGATGTTTTGATCAGTCAGTCTACAAGGCAGAATAAATTCGAAACAATTAAATGAATTATAAAACCTTGAAAACCTAGCTATGTCTGTGCAAAATATCATGTGTGCAAAATTATAGCTGATTTAGAAAAGGTCGAAAAAATCATGCTTAAACACGACGCACCATTTGGTCTCACTTAAGAAGTTTTTGTAGAAAAGGTGATTTTTTTCCACCACCTCCAAATCACACCAAATTTGTTCTACATGCTTAAATAGATATGTCAAACATGTCTATGAAAGAAATTTGGAAAAAATTGTATCCTACAATGCCCCCTTAAGGTGTAGACCGATGTTTTGATCAGTCAGTCTGCAGGGCAGAATAAATTCGAAAAAATTTAAAAAATTGTAAAACCTTGAAAACCTAGCTATGTTTGTGCAACATATCAAGTGTGCAAAATTATAGGTGATTTAGAGGAGGTCAAAAAAATCACGCCTAAGCAAGAGGGACCATTTGGTCTCACTTAAGCCAGTTTTTGTAGAAAATGCAATTTTCCACCACCTCCAAATCACCCTAGATTTGTTCTACATGATCAAATAGATGTGCCAAACATGTTTATGAAAGAAAGTTGGAAAAAATGTATCCTACAATGCCCCCTTAAGGTGTAGACCGATGTTTTGATCAGTCAGTCTACAGGGCAGAATAAATTCGAAACAATTTAATAAATAGTAAAACCTTGAAAACCTAGCTATGTTTGTGCAACATATCAAGTGTGCATAAATATAGGTGATTTAGAGGAGGTTGAAAAAATCACGCTAAGACACGAAGGACTATTTGGTCTCACCTAAGCCAGTTTTTGTAGAAAATGCAGCTTCTTCCACCAACTCCAAATCACCCTAAAATTGTTCTACAAGCTCAAATAGATGTGCCAAACATGTCTATGAAAGAAATTCGGAAAAAATGTATCCTACAATGCCCTCTTAAGGTGTAGACCGATGTTTTGATCAGTCAGTCTACAGGGCAGAATAAATTCGAAACAATTTAATAAATTATAAAACCTTGAAAACCTAGCTATGTCTCTACAACATATAAAGTGTGCAAAATTATAGGTGATTTAGAAAAGGTTGAAAAAATCACGCATAAACACGAGGCACCATTTGGTCTCACTTAAGCCAGTTTTTGTAGAAAAGGTGATTTTTTTTCCACCACCTCCAAATCACACCAAATTTGTTCTACATGCTCAAATAGATGTTCCAAACATGTCTTTGAAAGAAATTTGGAAAAAATGTATCCTACAATGCCCCCTTAAGGTGTAGACCGATGTTTTGATCAATCAGTTTACAGGGCAGAATAAATTCGAAACAATTTAATAAATTATAAAACCTTGAAAACATAGCTATGTCTGTGCAACATATCAAGTGTGCAAAATTATAGGTGATTTAGAAAACGTCGAAAAAATCACGCTTAAACACGAGGCACCATTTGGTCTCTTAAGCCGGTTTTTGTAGAAAAGATGATTTTTTCCACCACCTCCAAATCACACCTAATTTGCTCTACATGCCCAAATAGATGTGTCAAAAATGTCTATGAAAGAAATTTGGAAAAAAATGTATCCTACAATGCCCCCTTAAGGTGTAGACCGATGTTTTGATCAGTCAGTCTACAGGGCAGAATAAATTCAAAAAAATTTAAAAAATTGTAAAACCTTGAAAACCTAGCTATGTTTGTGCAACATATCAAGTGTGCAAAATTATAGGTGATTTAGAGGAGGTCGAAAAAATCATGCCTAAACCCGAGGGACTAATTGGTCTCACTTAAGCTAGTTTTTGTAGAAAATACAATTTTTTCCACCACCTCCAAATCACCCTAAATTTGTTCTACATGCTCAAATAGATGTACCAAACATGTCTATGAAAGAAATTTGGAAAAAATGTATCCTACAATGCCCCCTTAAGATATAGACCGATGGTTTGATAAATTAGTCTACAGGGCAGAATAAATTCGAAACAATTTAATAAATTATAAAACCTTGAAAACCTAGCTATGTTTGTGCAACATATCAAGTGTGCAAAATTATAGGTGATTTAGAGGAGGTCAAAAAAATCACGCCTAAACCCGAGGGACTAATTGGTCTCACTTAAGCTAGTTTTTGTAGAAAATACAATTTTTTCCACCACCTCGAAATCACCCTAAATTTGTTCTACATGCTCAAATAGATGTACCAAACATGTCTATGAAAGAAATTTGGAAAAAATGTATCCTACAATGCCCCCTTAAGATGTAGACCGATGTTTTGATAAGTGAGTCTACAGGGCAGAATAAATTCGAAACAATTTAATAAATTATAAAACCTTGAAAACCTAGCTATGTTTGTGCAACATATCAAGTGTACAAAATTATAGGTGATTTAGAGGAGGTCGAAAAAATCACGCTTAAACACACGGGACCATTTGGTCTCACTTAAGATAGTTTTTGTAGAAAAGGAGATTTTTCAACCACCTCCAAATCACACCAAATTTGTTCTACATGCTCAAATAGATGTGCCAAACATGTCTTTGAAAGAAATTTGGAAAAAATGTATCCTAGAATGCCCCCTTAAGGTGTACACCGATGTTTTGATCAGTTAGTCTACAGGGCAGAATAAATTCTAAACAATTTAATAAATTATAAAATCTTGATTTAGAGGATGATTTAGAGGTGATTTAGAGGATGTCGAAAAAATCACGCTTAAACACAAGGGACCATTTGGTCACTTAAGCTAGTTTTTGTAGAAAAGGTGATGTCTTCCACCACCTCCAAATCACACCAAATGTGTTATACATGCTCAAATAGATGTGCCAAACATGTCTTTGAAAGAAATTTGGAAAAAATGTATCCTACATTGCCCCCTTAAGGTGTAGACCGATGTTTTGATCAGTCAGTTTACAGGGCAGAATAAATTCGAAACAATTTAATAAATTATAAAACCTTGAAAACCTAGCTATGTCTGTGCAACATATCAAGTGTGCCAAATTATAGGTGATTTAGAAAATGTCGAAAAAATCATGCTTAAACATCGGTCTCTTAGGGCTAGTTTTTGTAGAAAAGATGATTTTTTTCCACCACCTCCAAATCACACCTAATTTTCTCTACATGCTCAAATAGATGTGTCAAAAATGTCTATGAAAGAAATTTGGAAAAAAATGTATCCTACAATGCCCCCTTAAGGTGTAGACCGATGTTTTGATCAGTCAGTCTACAGGGCAGAATAAATTCAAAACAATTTAAAATATTGTAAAACCTTGAAAACCTACCTATGTTTGTGCAACATATCAAGTGTGCAAAATTATAGGTGATTTAGAGGAGGTCGAAAAAATCACGCTTAAACACAAGGGACCATTTGGTCTCACTTAAGCCAGTTTTTGTAGAAAAGGTGATCTTTTCCACCACCTCCAAATCACACAAAATGTGTTCTACATGCTCAAATAGATGTGCCAAACATGTCTTTGAAAGAAATTTGGAAAAAAATGTATCCTACAATGCCCCCTTAAGATGTAGACCGATGTTTTGATCAGTCAGTCTACAGAGCAGAATAAATTCGAAACAATCTAATAAATTATAAAACCTGGAAAACCTAGCTATGTTTGTGAAACATATCAAGTGTGCAAAATTATAGGTGATTTAGAGGAGGTCAAACAAATCACGCTTAAACACAGGGGACCATTTGGTGTCACTTAAGCTAGTTTTTGTAGAAAAGGATATTTTTCAACCACCTCCAAATCACACCAAATTTGTTCTACATGCTCAAATAGATGTGCCAAACATGTCTTTGAAAGAAATTTGGAAAAAATCTATCCTAGAATGCCCCCTTAAGGTGTACACCGATGTTTTGATCAGTCAGTCTACAGGGCAGAATAAATTCGAAACAATTTAATGATTTGTAAAACCTTGAAAACCTAGCTCTATTTGTGCAACATATAAAGTGTGCAAAATTATAGGTGATTTAGAGGATGTCGAAAAAATCACGCTTAAACACAAGGGACCATTTGCTCACTTAAGCTAGTTTTTGTAGAAAAGGTGATGTTTTCCACCACCTCCAAATCACACCAAATGTGTTATACATGCTCAAATAGATGTGCCAAACATGTCTTTGAAAGAAATTTGGAAAAAATGTATCCTAGAATGCCCCCTTAAGGTGTACACCGATGTTTTGATCAGTCAGTCTACAGGGCAGAATAAATTCGAAACAATTTAATCATTTGTAAAACCTTGAAAACCTAGCTCTATTTGTGCAACATATAAAGTGTGCAAAATTATAGGTGATTTAGAGGATGTCGAAAAAATCACGCTTAAACACAAGGGGCCATTTGCTCACTTAAGCTAGTTTTTGTAGAAAAGGTGATGTTTTCCACCACCTCCAAATCACACCAAATGTGTTATACATGCTCTAATAGATGTGCCAAACATGTCTTTGAAAGAAATTCGGAAAAAATGTATCCTACAATGCCCTCTTAAGGTGTAGACCGATGTTTTGATCAGTCAGTCTACAGGGCAGAATAAATTCGAAACAATTTAATAAATTATAAAACCTTGAAAACCTAGCTATGTCTCTGCAACATATAAAGTGTGCAAAATTATAGGTGATTTATAAAAGGTCGAAAAAATCACGCTTAAACACGAGGCACCATTTGGTCTCACTTAAGCCAGTTTTTGTAGAAAAGGTGATTTTTTTCACCACCTCCAAATCACACCAAATTTGTTCTACATGCTCAAATAGATGTGTTAAACATGTCTATGAAAGAAATTTGGAAAAAAAATGTATCCTACAATGCCCCCTTAAGGTGTAGACCGATGTTTTGATTAGTCAGTCTACAAGGCAGAATAAATTCAAAACAATTTAAAAAATTATAAAACCTTGAAAACCTAGCTATGTTTGTGCAAAATATAAAGTGTGCAAAATTATAGTAGATTTAGAGGAGGTCGAAAAAATCACGCTTAAAAACAAGGGACCATTTGGTCACTAAAGCTAGTTTTTGTTGAAAAGGTTCTTTTTTCCACCACCTCCAAATCACACCAAATTTGTTCTACATGCTTAAATAGATGTGCCAAACATGCCTTTGAAAGAAATTTGGAAAAAATGTATCCTACAATGCCCCCTTAAGGTGTAGATCGATGTTTCGATCAGTTAGTCTACATGGCAGAATAAATTCGAAACAATCTAATAGATTATAAAACCTTGAAAACCTAGCTATCTTTGTGCAACATATAAAGTGTGCAAAATTATAGGTGATTTAGAGGAGGTCGAAAAAATCACGCTTAAACCCAAGGGACCATTTGGTCACTTAAGCTAGTTTTTGTAGAAAAGGTGATTTTTTCCACCACCTCCAAATCACACCAAATTTGTTCTACATGCTCAAATAGATGTTCCAAACATGTCTTTGAAAGAAATTTGGAAAAAATGTATCCTACAATGCCCCCTTAAGGTGTAGATCGATGTTTTGATCAATCAGTTAAAGGGCAGAATAAATTCAAAACAATTTAATAAATTATAAAACCTTGAAAACATAGCTATGTCTGTGCAACATATCAAGTGTGCAAAATTATAGGTGATTTAGAAAACGTCGAAAAAATCACGCTTAAACACGAGGCACCATTTGGTCTCTTAAGCCAGATTTTGTAGAAAAGATGATTTTTTCCACCACCTCCAAATCACACCTAATTTGCTCTACATGCCCAAATAGATGTGTCAAAAATGTCTATGAAAGAAATTTGGAAAAAAATGTATCCTACAATGCCCCCTTAAGGTGTAGACCGATGTTTTGATCAGTCAGTCTACAGGGCAGAATAAATTCAAAACAATTTAAAAAATTGTAAAACCTTGAAAACCTAGCTATGTTTGTGCAACATATCAAGTGTGCAAAATTATAGGTGATTTAGAGGAGGTCGAAAAAATCACGCCTAAACCCAAGGGACTAATTGGTCTCACTTAAGCTAGTTTTTGTAGAAAATACAATTTTTTCCACCACCTCCAAATCACCCTAAATTTGTTCTACATGCTCAAATAGATGTACCAAACATGTCTATGAAAGAAATTTGGAAAAAATGTATCCTACAATGCCCCCTTAAGATATAGACCGATGGTTTGATAAATTAGTCTACAGGGCAGAATAAATTCGAAACAATTTAATAAATTATAAAACCTTGAAAACCTAGCTATGTTTGTGCAACATATCAATTGTGCAAAATTATAGGTGATTTAGAGGAGGTCAAAAAAATAACGCCTAAACCCGAGGGACTAATTGGTCTCACTTAAGCTAGTTTTTGTAGAAAATACAATTTTTTCCACCACCTCCAAATCACCCTAAATTTGTTCTACATGCTCAAATAGATGTACCAAACATGTCTATGAAGGAAATTTGGAAAAAATGTATCCTACACTGCCCCCTTAAGATGTAGACCGATGTTTTGATAAGTGAGTCTACAGGGCAGAATAAATTCGAAACAATTTAATAAATTATAAAACCTTGAAAACCTAGCTATGTTTGTGCAACATATCAAGTGTGCAAAATTATAGGTGATTTAGAGGAGGTCGAAAAAATCACGCTTAAACACACGGGACCATTTGGTCTCACTTAAGATAGTTTTTGTAGAAAAGGAGATTTTTCAACCACCTCCAAATCACACCAAATTTGTTCTCCATGCTAAAATAGATGTGCCAAACATGTCTTTGAAAGAAATTTGGAAAAAATGTATCCTAGAATGCCCCCTTAAGGTGTACACCGATGTTTTGATCAGTTAGTCTACAGGGCAGAATAAATTCTAAACAATTTAATAAATTATAAAATCTTGATTTAGAGGATGATTTAGAGGTGATTTATAGGATGTCGAAAAAATCACGCTTAAACACAAGGGACCATTTGGTCACTTAAGCTAGTTTTTGTAGAAAAGGTGATGTCTTCCACCACCTCCAAATCACACCAAATGTGTTATACATGCTCAAATAGATGTGCCAAACATGTCTTTTAAAGAAATTTGGAAAAAATGTATCCTACAATGCCCCCTTAAGGTGTAGACCGATGTTTTGATCAGTCAGTTTACAGGGCAGAATAAATTCGAAACAATTTAATAAATTATAAAACCTTGAAAACCGAGCTATGTCTGTGCAACATATCAAGTGTGCCAAATAATAGGTGATTTAGAAAATGTCAAAAAACTCATGCTTAAACATCGGTCTCTTAAGCCAGTTTTTGTAGAAAAGATGATTTTTTTCCACCACCTCCAAATCACACCTAATTTGCTCTGCATGCTCAAATAGATGTGTCAAAAATGTCTATGAAAGAAATTTGGAAAAATATGTATCCTACAATGCCCCCTTAAGGTGTAGACCGATGTTTTGATCAGTCAGTCTACAGGGCAGAATAAATTCAAAACAATTTAAAATATTGTAAAACCTTGAAAAACTACCTATGTTTATGCAACATATCAAGTGTGCAAAATTATAGGTGATTTAGAGGAGGTCGAAAAAATCACGCTTAAACACAAGGGACCATTTGGTCTCACTTAAGCCAGTTTTTGTAGAAAAGGTGATCTTTTCCACCACCTCCAAATCACACAAAATGTGTTCTACATGCTCAAATAGATGTGCCAAACATGTCTTTGAAAGAAATTTGGAAAAAAATGTATCCTACAATGCCCCCTTAAGATGTAGACCGATGTTTTGATCAGTCAGTCTACAAAGCAGAATAAATTCGAAACAATCTAATAAATTATAAAACCTAGAAAAACTAGCTATGTTTGTGAAACATATCAAGTATGCAAAATTATAGGTGATTTAGAGGAGGTCAAAAAAATCACGCTTAAACACAGGGGACCATTTGGTGTCACTTAAGCTAGTTTTTGTAGAAAAGGATATTTTTCAACCACCTCCAAATCACACCAAATTTGTTCTACATGCTCAAATAGATGTGCCAAACATGTCTTTGAAAGAAATTTGGAAAAAATGTATCCTAGAATGCCCCCTTAAGGTGTACACCGATGTTTTGATCAGTCAGTCTACAGGGCAGAATAAATTCGAAACAATTTAATGATTTGTAAAACCTTGAAAACCTAGCTCTATTTGTGCAACATATAAAGTGTGCAAAATTATAGGTGATTTAGAGGATGTCGAAAAAATCACGATTAAACACAAGGGACCATTTGCTCACTTAAGCTAGTTTTTGTAGAAAAGGTGATGTTTTCCACCACCTCCAAATCACACCAAATGTGTTATACATGCTCAAATAGATGTGCCAAACATGTCTTTGAAAGAAATTTGGAAAAAATGTATCCTACAATGCCCCCTTAAGGTGTAGACCGATGTTTTGATCAGTCAGTTTACAGGGCAGAATAAATTCGAAACAATTTAATAAATTATAAAACCTTGAAAACCTAGCTATTTCTGTGCAACGTATCAAGTGTGCAAAATTATAGGTGATTTAGAAAAGGTCGAAAAAATCACGCTTAAACACGAGGCACCATTTGGTCTCTTAAGCCAGTTTTTGTAGAAAAGATGATTTTTTCCACCACCTCCAAATCACACCTAATTTGCTCTACATGCCCAAATAGATGTGTCAAAAATGTCTATGAATGAAATTTGGGAAAAAATGTATCCTACAATGCCCCCTTAAGGTGTAGACCGATGTTTTGATCAGTCAGTCAACAGGGCAGAATAAATTCAAAACAATTTAAAAAATTGTAAAACCTTGAAAACCTAGCTATGTTTGTGCAACATATCTAGTGTGCAAAATTATAGGTGATTTAGAGGAGGTCAAAAAAATCACGCCTAAACCCGACGGACTAATTGGTCTCACTTAAGCTAGTTTTTGTAGAAAATACAATTTTTTCCACCACCTCCAAATCACCCTAAATTTGTTCTACATGCTCTAATAGATGTACCAAACATGTCTATGAAAGAAATTTGGAAAAAATGTATCCTACAATGCCCCTTAAGATGTAGACCGATGTTTTGATCAGTGAGTCTACAGGGCAGAATAAATTCGAAACAATTTAATAAATTATAAAAGCTTGAAAACCTAGCTATGTTTGTGCAACATATCAAGTGTGCAAAATTATAGGTGATTTAGAGGAGGTCGAAAAAATCACGCTTAAACACACGGGACCATTTGGTCTCACTTAAGCTAGGTTTTGTAGAAAAGGAGATTTTTCAACCACCTCCAAATCACCCCAAATTTGTTCTACATGCTCAAATAGATGTGCCAAACATGTCTTTGAAAGAAATTTGGAAAAAATGTATCCTAGAATGCCCCCTTAAGGTGTACACCGATGTTTTGATCAGTTAGTCTACAGGGCAGAATAAATTCTAAACAATTTAATAAATTATAAAATCTTGAAAACCTAGCTCTGTTTGTGCAACATATAAAGTGTGCAAAATTATAGGTGATTTAGAGGATGTCGAAAAAATCACGCTTAAACACAAGGTACCATTTGGTCACTTAAGCTAGTTTTTGTAGAAAAGGTGATGTCTTCCACCACCTCCAAATCACACCCAATGTGTTATACATGCTCACATAGATGTGCCAAACATGTCTTAGAAAGAAATTTGGAAAAAATGTATCCTACAATGCCCCCTTAAGGTGTAGACCGATATTTTGATCAGTCAGTTTACAGGGCAGAATAAATTCGAAACAATTTAATAAATTATAAAACCTTGAAAACCTAGCTATGTCTGTGCAACATATCAAGTGTGCAAAATTATAGGTGATTTAGAAAAGGTCGAAAAAATCATGCTTAAACATCGATCTCTTAAGCCAGTTTTTGTAGAAAAGATGATTTTTTTCCACCACCTCCAAATCACACCTAATTTGCTCTACATGCTCAAACAGATGTGTCAAAAATGTCTATGAAAGAAATTTTGAAAAAAATGTATCCTACAATGCCCCCTTAAGGTGTAGACCGATGTTTTGATCAGTCAGTCTACAGGGCAAAATAAATTCAAAACAATTTAAAAAATTGTAAAACCTAGCTCTATTTGTGCAACATATCAAGTGTGCAAAATTATAGGTGATTTAGAGGAGGTCGAAAAAATCATGCCTAAACCCGAGGGACTAATTGGTCTCACTTAAGCTAGTTTTTGTAGAAAATACAATTTTTTCCACCACCTCCAAATCACACCAAATTTGTTCTACATGCTCAAATAGATGTACCAAACATGTCTATGAAAGAAATTTGGAAAAAATGTATACCACAATGCCCCCTTAAGGTGTAGAGCGATGTTTTGATCAGTCGGTCTACAGGGCAGAATAAATTCGAAACAATTTTATAAATTATAAAACCTTAAAAACCTAGCTATGTTTGTGCAACATATCAAGTGTGCAAAATTATAGGTGATTTAGAGGAGGTCTAAAAAATCACGCTTAAACATAGGGGACCATTTGGTCTCACTTAAGCTAGTTTTTTTGTAGAAAACGAGATTTTTCAACCACCTCCAAATCACACCAAATTTATTCTAAATGCTCAAATAGATGTGCCAAACATGTATTTGATAGAAATTTGGAAAAAATGTATCCTAGAATGCCCCATTAAGGTGTAGACCGATGTTTTGATCAGTTAGTCTACGGGGCAGAATAAATTCCAAACAATTTAATGAATTATAAAACATTGAAAACCTAGCTATGTCTGTGCAACATATCAAGTGTGCAAAATTATAGGTATTTAGAAAACATCGAAAAAATCACGCTTAAACACGAGGCACTATTTGGTCTCACTTAAGCCAGTTTTTGTAGAAAAGGTGATTTTTTCCACCACCTCCAAATCACACCAAATTTGTTCTACATGCTCAAATAGATGTGTCAAACATGTCTATGAAAGAAATTTGGAAAAAAAAAGTGTATCCTACAATGCCCCCTTAAGGTTTAGACCGATGTTTTGATCAGTCAGTCTATAGGGCAGAATAAATTCAAAACAATTTTAAAAATTGTAAAACCTTGAAAATCTAGCTATGTTTGTGCAACATATCAATTGTGAAAAATTATAGGTGATTTAGAGGAGGTCGAAAAAATCACGCATAAACACGAGGGACTAATTGGTCTCACTTAAGCCAGTTTTTGAAGAAAAACCAATTTTTTCGACCACCTCCAAATCACGCTTAATTTGTTGTAAATGATCAAATACATGTACCAAACATGTCTATGAAAGAAATTTGGAAAAAATGTATCCTACAATGCCCCCTTAAGATGTAGACCGATGTTTTGATTAGTCGGTCTTCATGGTAGAATAAATTCGAAACAATCTAATAAATTATAAAACCTTGAAAACCTAGCTATGTTTGTGCAACATATCAAGTGTGCAAAATTATAGGTGATTTAGAGGAGGTCGAAAAAATCACGCTTAAACACAAGGGACCATTTGGTCTCACTTAAGCCAGTTTTTGTAGAAAAGGTGATCTTTTCCACCACCTCCAAATCACACAAAATGTGTTCTACATGCTCAAATAGATGTGCCAAACATGTCTTTGAAAGAAATTTGGAAAAAATGTATCCTACAATGCCCCCTTAAGATGTAGACCATTGTTTTGATCAGTCAGTCTACAGGGCAGAATAAATTTGAAACAATCTAATAAATTATAAAACCTTGAAAACCTAGCTATGTTTGTGCAACATATCAAGTGTGCAAAATTATATGTGATTTAGAGGAGGTCGAAAAAATCACGCTTAAACACAGGGGACCATTTGGTCTCACCTAAGCTAGTTTTTGTAGAAAAGGAGATTTTTCAACCACCTCCAAATCACACCAAATTTGTTCTACATGCTCAAATAGATGTGCCAAACATGTCTTTGAAAGAAATTTGGAAAAAATGTATCCTAGAATGCCCCCTTAAGGTGTACACCGATGTTTTGATCAGTCAGTCTACAGGGCAGAATAAATTCGAAACAATTTAATGATTTGTAAAACCTTGAAAACCTAGCTCTGTTTGTGCAACATATAAAGTGTGCAAATTTATTGGTGATTTAGAGGATGTCGAAAAAATCACGCTTAAACACAAGGGACCATTTGGTCACTTAAGCTAGTTTTTGTAGAAAAGGTGATGTTTTCCACCACCTCCAAATCACACCAAATGTGTTATACATGCTCAAATAGATGTGCCAAACATGTCTTTGAAATAAATTTGGAAAAAATGTATCCTACAATGCCCCCTTAAGGTGTAGACCGATGTTTTGATCAGTCAGTTTATAGGGCAGAATAAATTCGAAACAATTTAATAAATTATAAAACCTTGAAAACCTAGCTATGTCTGTGCAACATATCAAGTGTGCAAAATTATAGGTGATTTAGAGAAGGTCAAAAAATCATGCTTAAACACAAGGCACCATTTGGTCTCTTAAGCCAGTTTTTGTAGAAAAGATGATTTTTTTCCACCACCTCCAAATCACACCTAATTTGCTCTACATGCGCAAATAGATGTGTCAAAAATGTCTATGAAAGAAATTTGGAAAAAAAAATGTATCCTACAATGCCCCCTTAAGGTGTAGACCGATGTTTTGATCAGTCAGTCTACAGGGCAGAATAAATTCAAAACAATTTAAAACATTGTAAAACCTTGAAAACCTACCTATGTTTGTGCAACATATCAAGTGTGCAAAATTATAGGTGATTTAGAGGAGGTCGAAAAAATCACGCCTAAACCCGAGGGACTAATTGGTCTCACTTAAGCTAGTTTTTGTAGAAAATACAATTTTTTCCACCACCTCCAAATGACCCTAAATTTGTTCTACATGCTAAAATAGATGTACCAAACATGTCTATGAAAGAAATTTGGAAAAAATGTATCCTACAATGCCCCCATAAGATGTAGACCGGTGTTTTGATCAGTCAGTCTACAGGGCAGAATAAATTCGAAACAATTTAATAAATTATAAAACCTTGAAAACCTAGCTATGTTTGTGCAACATATAAAGTGTGCAAAATTATAGGTGATTTAGAGGAGGTCGAAAAAATCACGCTTAAACACAGGGGACCATTTGGTCTCACTTAAGCTAGTTTTTTTGTAGAAAGCGAGATTTTTCAACCACCTCCAAATCACACTAAATTTATTCTAAATGCTCAAATAGATGTCCCAAACATATCTTTGAAAGAAATTTGAAAAAATGTATCCTAGAATGCCCCATTAAGGTGTAGACCGATGTTTTGATCAGTTAGTCTACAGGGCAGAATAAATTCGAAACAATTTAATGATTTGTAAAACCTTGAAAACCTAGCTCTGTTTGTGCAACATATAAAGTGTGCAAATTTATTGGTGATTTAGAGGATGTCGAAAAAATCACGCTTAAACACAAGGGACCATTTGGTCACTTAAGCTAGTTTTTGTAGAAAAGGTGATGTTTTCCACCACCTCCAAATCACACCAAATTTGTTCTACATGCTCAAATAGATGTGCCAAACATGTCTTTGAAAGAAATTTGGAAAAAATGTATCCTAGAATGCCCCCTTAAGGTGTACACCGATGTTTTGATCAGTCAGTCTACAGGGCAGAATAAATTCGAAACAATTTAATGATTTGTAAAACCTTGAAAACCTAGCTCTGTTTGTGCAACATATAAAGTGTGCAAATTTATTGGTGATTTAGAGGATGTCGAAAAAATCACGCTTAAACACAAGGGACCATTTGGTCACTTAAGCTAGTTTTTGTAGAAAAGGTGATGTTTTCCACCACCTCCAAATCACACCAAATGTGTTATACATGCTCAAATAGATGTGCCAAACATGTCTTTGAAATAAATTTGGAAAAAATGTATCCTACAATGCCCCCTTAAGGTGTAGACCGATGTTTTGATCAGTCAGTTTATAGGGCAGAATAAATTCGAAACAATTTAATAAATTATAAAACCTTGAAAACCTAGCTATGTCTGTGCAACATATCAAGTGTGCAAAATTATAGGTGATTTAGAGAAGGTCAAAAAATCATGCTTAAACACAAGGCACCATTTGGTCTCTTAAGCCAGTTTTTGTAGAAAAGATGATTTTTTTCCACCACCTCCAAATCACACCTAATTTGCTCTACATGCGCAAATAGATGTGTCAAAAATGTCTATGAAAGAAATTTGGAAAAAAAAATGTATCCTACAATGCCCCCTTAAGGTGTAGACCGATGTTTTGATCAGTCAGTCTACAGGGCAGAATAAATTCAAAACAATTTAAAACATTGTAAAACCTTGAAAACCTACCTATGTTTGTGCAACATATCAAGTGTGCAAAATTATAGGTGATTTAGAGGAGGTCGAAAAAATCACGCCTAAACCCGAGGGACTAATTGGTCTCACTTAAGCTAGTTTTTGTAGAAAATACAATTTTTTCCACCACCTCCAAATGACCCTAAATTTGTTCTACATGCTCAAATAGATGTACCAAACATGTCTATGAAAGAAATTTGGAAAAAATGTATCCTACAATGCCCCCATAAGATGTAGACCGGTGTTTTGATCAGTCAGTCTACAGGGCAGAATAAATTCGAAACAATTTAATAAATTATAAAACCTTGAAAACCTAGCTATGTTTGTGCAACATATCAAGTGTGCAAAATTATAGGTGATTTAGAGGAGGTCGAAAAAATCACGCTTAAACACAGGGGACCATTTGGTCTCACTTAAGCTAGTTTTTTTGTAGAAAGCGAGATTTTTCAACCACCTCCAAATCACACTAAATTTATTCTAAATGCTCAAATAGATGTCCCAAACATATCTTTGAAAGAAATTTGAAAAAATGTATCCTAGAATGCCCCATTAAGGTGTAGACCGATGTTTTGATCAGTTAGTCTACAGGGCAGAATAAATTCCAAACAATTTAATGAATTATAAAACCTTGAAAACCTAGCTATGTCTGTGCAATATATCAAGTGTGAAAAATTATAGGTGATTTAGAAAACGTCGAAAAAATCACGCTTAAACACGAGGCACCATTTGGTCTCACTTAAGCCAGTTTTTGTAGAAAAGGTGATTTTTTTCCACCACCTCCAAATCACACCAAATTTGTTCTACATGCTTAAATAGATGTGTCAAACATGTCTATGAAAGAAATTTGGAAAAAAGTGTATCCTACAATGCCCCCTTAAGGTGTAGACCGATGTTTTGATCAGTCAGTCTACAGGGCAGAATAAATTCAAAAAAATTTAAAAATTGTAAAACCTTGAAAACCTAGCTATGATTGTGCAACATATCAATTGTGAAAAATTGTAGGTGATTTAGAGGAGGTCGAAAAAATCACGCCTAAACACGAGGGACTAATTGGTCTCACTTAAGCCACTTTTTGAAGAAAATACAATTTTTTCCACCACCTCCAAATCACCCTAAATTTGTTCTAAATGCTCAAATAGATGTACCAAACATGTCTATGAAAGAAATTTGGAAAAAATGTATCCTACAATGCCCCCTTAAGATGTAGACCGATGTTTTGATTAGTCGGTCTTCATGGTAGAATAAATTCGAAACAATCTAATAAATTATAAAACCTTGAAAACCTAGCTATGTTTGTGCAACATATCAAGTGTGCAAAATTATAGGTGATTTAGAGGAGGTCGAAAAAATCACGCTTAAACACAAGGGACCATTTGGTCTCACTTAAGCCAGTTTTTGTAGAAAAGATGATCTTTTCCACCACCTCCAAATCACACAAAATGTGTTATACATGCTCAAATAGATGTGCCAAAAATGTCTTTGAAAGAAATTTGGAAAAAATGTATCCTACAATGCCCCCTTAAGATGTAGACCGATGTTTTGATCAGTCAGCCTACAGGGCAGAATAAATTCGAAACAATCTAATAAATTATAAAACCTTGAAAACCTAGCTATGTTTGTGCAACATATCAAGTGTGCAAAATTATAGGTGATTTAGAGGAGGTCGAAAAAATCACGCTTAAACACAGGGGACCATTTGGTCTCACTTAAGCTAGTTTTTGTAGAAAAGGAGATTTTTCAACCACCTCCAAATCACACCAAATTTGTTCTACATGCTCAAATAGATGTGTCAAACATGTCTATGAAAGAAATTTGGAAAAAAAGTGTATCCTACAATGCCCCCTTAAGGTGTAGCCGATGTTTTGATCAGTCAGTCTACAGGGCAGAATAAATTCAAAACAATTTAAATAATTGTAAAACCTTGAAAACCTAGCTATGTTTGTGCAACATATAAATTGTGAAAAATTATAGGTGATTTAGAGGAGGTCGAAAAAATCACGCCTAAACGCGAGAGACTAATTGGTCTCACTTAAGCCAGTTTTTGAAGAAAATACAACTTTTTCCACCACCTCGAAATCACCCTAAATTTGTTCTAAATGCTCAAATAGATGTGTCAAAAATGTCTATGAAAGAAATTTGGAAAAAAATGTATCCTACAATGCCCCCTTAAGGTGTAGACCGATGTTTTGATCAGTCAGTCTACAGGGCAGAATAAATTCAAAACAATTTAAAATATTGTAAAACCTTGAAAACCTACCTATGTTTATGCAACATATCAAGTGTGCAAAATTATAGGTGATTTAGAGGAGGTCGAAAAAATCACGCTTAAACACAAGGGACCATTTGGTCTCACTTAAGCCAGTTTTTGTAGAAAAGGTGATCTTTTCCACCACCTCAAAATCACACAAAATGTGTTCTACATGCTCAAATAGATGTGCCAAACATGTCTTTGAAAGAAATTTGGAAAAAAATGTATCCTACAATGCCCCCTTAAGATGTAGACCGATGTTTTGATCAGTCAGTCTACAGAGCAGAATAAATTCGAAACAATCTAATAAATTATAAAACCTGGAAAACCTAGCTATGTTTGTGAAACATATCAAGTATGCAAAATTATAGGTGATTTAGAGGAGGTCAAAAAAATCACGCTTAAACACAGGGGACCATTTGGTGTCACTTAAGCTAGTTTTTGTAGAAAAGGATATTTTTCAACCACCTCCAAATCACACCAAATTTGTTCTACATGCTCAAATAGATGTGCCAAACATGTCTTTGAAAGAAATTTGGAAAAAATCTATCCTAGAATGCCCCCTTAAGGTGTACACCGATGTTTTGATCAGTCAGTCTACAGGGCAGAATAAATTCGAAACAATTTAATGATTTGTAAAACCTTGAAAACCTAGCTCTATTTGTGCAACATATAAAGTGTGCAAAATTATAGGTGATTTAGAGGATGTCGAAAAAATCACGATTAAACACAAGGGACCATTTGCTCACTTAAGCTAGTTTTTGTAGAAAAGGTGATGTTTTCCACCACCTCCAAATCACACCAAATGTGTTATACATGCTCTAATAGATGTGCCAAACATGTCTTCGAAAGAAATTTGGAAAAAATGTATCCTACAATGCCCCCTTAAGGTGTAGACCGATGTTTTGATCAGTCAGTTTACAGGGCAGAATAAATTCGAAACAATTTAATAAATTATAAAACCTTGAAAACCTAGCTATTTCTGTGCAACATATCAAGTGTGCAAAATTATAGGTGATTTAGAAAAGGTCGAAAAAATCACGCTTAAACACGAGGCACCATTTGGTCTCTTAAGCCAGTTTTTGTAGAAAAGATGATTTTTTTCCACCACCTCCAAATCACACCTAATTTGCTCTACATGCCCAAATAGATGTGTCAAAAATGTCTACGAATGAAATTTGGAAAAAAATGTATCCTACAATGCCCCCTTAAGGTGTAGACCGATGTTTTGATCAGTCAGTCAACAGGGCAGAATAAATTCAAAACAATTTAAAAAATTGTAAAACCTTGAAAACCTAGCTATGTTTGTGCAACATATCAAGTGTGCAAAATTATAGGTGATTTAGAGGAGGTCAAAAAAATCACGCCTAAACCCGACGGACTAATTGGTCTCACTTAAGCTAGTTTTTGTAGAAAATACAATTTTTTCCACCACCTCCAAATCACCCTAAATTTGTTCTACATGCTCTAATAGATGTACCAAACATGTCTATGAAAGAAATTTGGAAAAAATGTATCCTACAATGCCCCCTTAAGATGTAGACCGATGTTTTGATCAGTGAGTCTACAGGGCAGAATAAATTCGAAACAATTTAATAAATTATAAAAGCTTGAAAACCTAGCTATGTTTGTGCAACATATCAAGTGTGCAAAATTATAGGTGATTTAGAGGAGGTCGAAAAAATCACGCTTAAACACAAGGGACCATTTGGTCTCACTTAAGCCAGTTTTTGTAGAAAAGATGATCTTTTCCACCACCTCCAAATCACACAAAATGTGTTATACATGCTCAAATAGATGTGCCAAAAATGTCTTTGAAATAAATTTGGAAAAAATGTATCCTACAATGCCCCCTTAAGATGTAGACCGATGTTTTGATCAGTCAGCCTACAGGGCAGAATAAATTCGAAACAATCTAATAAATTATAAAACCTTGAAAACCTAGCTATGTTTGTGCAACATATCAAGTGTGCAAAATTATAGGTGATTTAGAGGAGGTCGAAAAAATCACGCTTAAAAACAGGGGACCATTTGGTCTCACTTAAGCTAGTTTTTGTAGAAAAGGAGATTTTTCAACCACCTCCAAATCACACCAAATTTGTTCTACATGCTCAAATAGATGTGTCAAACATGTCTATGAAAGAAATTTGGAAAAAAAGTGTATCCTACAATGCCCCCTTAAGGTGTAGCCGATGTTTTGATCAGTCAGTCTACAGGGCAGAATAAATTCAAAACAATTTAAATAATTGTAAAACCTTGAAAACCTAGCTATGTTTGTGCAACATATAAATTGTGAAAAATTATAGGTGATTTAGAGGAGGTCGAAAAAATCACGCCTAAACACGAGAGACTAATTGGTCTCACTTAAGCCAGTTTTTGAAGAAAATACAACTTTTTCCACCACCTCGAAATCACCCTAAATTTGTTCTAAATGCTCAAATAGATGTGTCAAAAATGTCTATGAAAGAAATTTGGAAAAAAATGTATCCTACAATGCCCCCTTAAGGTGTAGACCGATGTTTTGATCAGTCAGTCTACAGGGCAGAATAAATTCAAAACAATTTAAAATATTGTAAAACCTTGAAAACCTACCTATGTTTATGCAACATATCAAGTGTGCAAAATTATAGGTGATTTAGAGGAGGTCGAAGAAATCACGCTTAAACACAAGGGACCATTTGGTCTCACTTAAGCCAGTTTTTGTAGAAAAGGTGATCTTTTCCACCACCTCCAAATCACACAAAATGTGTTCTACATGCTCAAATAGATTTGCCAAACATGTCTTTGAAAGAAATTTGGAAAAAAATGTATCCTACAATGCCCCCTTAAGATGTAGACCGATGTTTTGATCAGTCAGTCTACAGAGCAGAATAAATTCGAAACAATCTAATAAATTATAAAACCTGGAAAACCTAGCTATGTTTGTGAAACATATCAAGTATGCAAAATTATAGGTGATTTAGAGGAGGTCAAAAAAATCACGCTTAAACACAGGGGACCATTTGGTGTCACTTAAGCTAGTTTTTGTAGAAAAGGATATTTTTCAACCACCTCCAAATCACACCAAATTTGTTCTACATGCTCAAATAGATGTGCCAAACATGTCTTTGAAAGAAATTTGGAAAAAATCTATCCTAGAATGCCCCCTTAAGGTGTACACCGATGTTTTGATCAGTCAGTCTACAGGGCAGAATAAATTCGAAACAATTTAATGATTTGTAAAACCTTGAAAACCTAGCTCTATTTGTGCAACATATAAAGTGTGCAAAATTATAGGTGATTTAGAGGATGTCGAAAAAATCACGATTAAACACAAGGGACCATTTGCTCACTTAAGCTAGTTTTTGTAGAAAAGGTGATGTTTTCCACCACCTCCAAATCACACCAAATGTGTTATACATGCTCTAATAGATGTGCCAAACATGTCTTCGAAAGAAATTTGGAAAAAATGTATCCTACAATGCCCCCTTAAGGTGTAGACCGATGTTTTGATCAGTCAGTTTACAGGGCAGAATAAATTCAAAACAATTTAATAAATTATAAAACCTTGAAAACCTAGCTATTTCTGTGCAACATATCAAGTGTGCAAAATTATAGGTGATTTAGAAAAGGTCGAAAAAATCACGCTTAAACACGAGGCACCATTTGGTCTCTTAAGCCAGTTTTTGTAGAAAAGATGATTTTTTTCCACCACCTCCAAATCACACCTAATTTGCTCTACATGCCCAAATAGATGTGTCAAAAATGTCTACGAATGAAATTTGGAAAAAAATGTATCCTACAATGCCCCCTTAAGGTGTAGACCGATGTTTTGATCAGTCAGTCAACAGGGCAGAATAAATTCAAAACAATTTAAAAAATTGTAAAACCTTGAAAACCTAGCTATGTTTGTGCAACATATCAAGTGTGCAAAATTATAGGTGATTTAGAGGAGGTCAAAAAAATCACGCCTAAACCCGACGGACTAATTGGTCTCACTTAAGCTAGTTTTTGTAGAAAATACAATTTTTTCCACCACCTCCAAATCACCCTAAATTTGTTCTACATGCTCTAATAGATGTACCAAACATGTCTATGAAAGAAATTTGGAAAAAATGTATCCTACAATGCCCCCTTAAGATGTAGACCGATGTTTTGATCAGTGAGTCTACAGGGCAGAATAAATTCGAAACAATTTAATAAATTATAAAAGCTTGAGAACCTAGCTATGTTTGTGCAACATATCAAGTGTGCAAAATTATAGGTGATTTAGAGGAGGTCGAAAAAATCACGCTTAAACACAAGGGACCATTTGGTCTCACTTAAGCCAGTTTTTGTAGAAAAGATGATCTTTTCCACCACCTCCAAATCACAAAAAATGTGTTATACATGCTCAAATAGATGTGCCAAAAATGTCTTTGAAATAAATTTGGAAAAAATGTATCCTACAATGCCCCCTTAAGATGTAGACCGATGTTTTGATCAGTCAGCCTACAGGGCAGAATAAATTCGAAACAATCTAATAAATTATAAAACCTTGAAAACCTAGCTATGTTTTTGCAACATATCAAGTGTGCAAAATTATAGGTGATTTAGAGGAGGTCGAAAAAATCACGCTTAAACACAGGGGACCATTTGGTCTCACTTAAGCTAGTTTTTGTAGAAAAGGAGATTTTTCAACCACCTCCAAATCACACCAAATTTGTTCTACATGCTCAAATAGATGTGTCAAACATGTCTATGAAAGAAATTTGGAAAAAAAGTGTATCCTACAATGCCCCCTTAAGGTGTAGCCGATGTTTTGATCAGTCAGTCTACAGGGCAGAATAAATTCAAAAAAATTTAAATAATTGTAAAACCTTGAAAACCTAGCTATGTTTGTGCAACATATAAATTGTGAAAAATTATAGGTGATTTAGAGGAGGTCGAAAAAATCACGCCTAAACACGAGAGACTAATTGGTCTCACTTAAGCCAGTTTTTGAAGAAAATACAACTTTTTCCACCACCTCGAAATCACCCTAAATTTGTTCTAAATGCTCAAATAGATGTGTCAAAAATGTCTATGAAAGAAATTTGGAAAAAAATGTATCCTACAATGCCCCCTTAAGGTGTAGACCGATGTTTTGATCAGTCAGTCTACAGGGCAGAATAAATTCAAAACAATTTAAAATATTGTAAAACCTTGAAAACCTACCTATGTTTATGCAACATATCAAGTGTGCAAAATTATAGGTGATTTAGAGGAGGTCGAAAAAATCGCGCTTAAACACAAGGGACCATTTGGTCTCACTTAAGCCAGTTTTTGTAGAAAAGGTGATCTTTTCCACCACCTCCAAATCACACAAAATGTGTTCTACATGCTCAAATAGATGTGCCAAACATGTCTTTGAAAGAAATTTGGAAAAAAATGTATCCTACAATGCCCCCTTAAGATGTAGACCGATGTTTTGATCAGTCAGTCTACAGAGCAGAATAAATTCGAAACAATCTAATAAATTATAAAACCTGGAAAACCTAGCTATGTTTGTGAAACATATCAAGTATGCAAAATTATAGGTGATTTAGAGGAGGTCAAAAAAATCACGCTTAAACACAGGGGACCATTTGGTGTCACTTAAGCTAGTTTTTGTAGAAAAGGATATTTTTCAACCACCTCCAAATCACACCAAATTTGTTCTACATGCTCAAATAGATGTGCCAAACATGTCTTTGAAAGAAATTTGGAAAAAATCTATCCTAGAATGCCCCCTTAAGGTGTACACCGATGTTTTGATCAGTCAGTCTACAGGGCAGAATAAATTCGAAACAATTTAATGATTTGTAAAACCTTGAAAACCTAGCTCTATTTGTGCAACATATAAAGTGTGCAAAATTATAGGTGATTTAGAGGATGTCGAAAAAATCACGATTAAACACAAGGGACCATTTGCTCACTTAAGCTAGTTTTTGTAGAAAAGGTGATGTTTTCCACCACCTCCAAATCACACCAAATGTGTTATACATGCTCTAATAGATGTGCCAAACATGTCTTCGAAAGAAATTTGGAAAAAATGTATCCTACAATGCCCCCTTAAGGTGTAGACCGATGTTTTGATCAGTCAGTTTACAGGGCAGAATAAATTCGAAACAATTTAATAAATTATAAAACCTTGAAAACCTAGCTATTTCTGTGCAACATATCAAGTGTGCAAAATTATAGGTGATTTAGAAAAGGTCGAAAAAATCACGCTTAAACACGAGGCACCATTTGGTCTCTTAAGCCAGTTTTTGTAGAAAAGATGATTTTTTTCCACCACCTCCAAATCACACCTAATTTGCTCTACATGCCCAAATAGATGTGTCAAAAATGTCTACGAATGAAATTTGGAAAAAAATGTATCCTACAATGCCCCCTTAAGGTGTAGACCGATGTTTTGATCAGTCAGTCAACAGGGCAGAATAAATTCAAAACAATTTAAAAAATTGTAAAACCTTGAAAACCTAGCTATGTTTGTGCAACATATCAAGTGTGCAAAATTATAGGTGATTTAGAGGAGGTCAAAAAAATCACGCCTAAACCCGACGGACTAATTGGTCTCACTTAAGCTAGTTTTTGTAGAAAATACAATTTTTTCCACCACCTCCAAATCACCCTAAATTTGTTCTACATGCTCTAATAGATGTACCAAACATGTCTATGAAAGAAATTTGGAAAAAATGTATCCTACAATGCCCCCTTAAGATGTAGACCGATGTTTTGATCAGTGAGTCTACAGGGCAGAATAAATTCGAAACAATTTAATAAATTATAAAAGCTTGAAAACCTAGCTATGTTTGTGCAACATATCAAGTGTGCAAAATTATAGGTGATTTAGAGGAGGTCGAAAAAATCACGCTTAAACACAAGGGACCATTTGGTCTCACTTAAGCCAGTTTTTGTAGAAAAGATGATCTTTTCCACCACCTCCAAATCACACAAAATGTGTTATACATGCTCAAATAGATGTGCCAAAAATGTCTTTGAAATAAATTTGGAAAAAATGTATCCTACAATGCCCCCTTAAGATGTAGACCGATGTTTTGATCAGTCAGCCTACAGGGCAGAATAAATTCGAAACAATCTAATAAATTATAAAACCTTGAAAACCTAGCTATGTTTGTGCAACATATCAAGTGTGCAAAATTATAGGTGATTTAGAGGAGGTCGAAAAAATCACGCTTAAAAACAGGGGACCATTTGGTCTCACTTAAGCTAGTTTTTGTAGAAAAGGAGATTTTTCAACCACCTCCAAATCACACCAAATTTGTTCTACATGCTCAAATAGATGTGTCAAACATGTCTATGAAAGAAATTTGGAAAAAAAGTGTATCCTACAATGCCCCCTTAAGGTGTAGCCGATGTTTTGATCAGTCAGTCTACAGGGCAGAATAAATTCAAAACAATTTAAATAATTGTAAAACCTTGAAAACCTAGCTATGTTTGTGCAACATATAAATTGTGAAAAATTATAGGTGATTTAGAGGAGGTCGAAAAAATCACGCCTAAACACGAGAGACTAATTGGTCTCACTTAAGCCAGTTTTTGAAGAAAATACAACTTTTTCCACCACCTCGAAATCACCCTAAATTTGTTCTAAATGCTCAAATAGATGTGTCAAAAATGTCTATGAAAGAAATTTGGAAAAAAATGTATCCTACAATGCCCCCTTAAGGTGTAGACCGATGTTTTGATCAGTCAGTCTACAGGGCAGAATAAATTCAAAACAATTTAAAATATTGTAAAACCTTGAAAACCTACCTATGTTTATGCAACATATCAAGTGTGCAAAATTATAGGTGATTTAGAGGAGGTCGAAGAAATCACGCTTAAACACAAGGGACCATTTGGTCTCACTTAAGCCAGTTTTTGTAGAAAAGGTGATCTTTTCCACCACCTCCAAATCACACAAAATGTGTTCTACATGCTCAAATAGATTTGCCAAACATGTCTTTGAAAGAAATTTGGAAAAAAATGTATCCTACAATGCCCCCTTAAGATGTAGACCGATGTTTTGATCAGTCAGTCTACAGAGCAGAATAAATTCGAAACAATCTAATAAATTATAAAACCTGGAAAACCTAGCTATGTTTGTGAAACATATCAAGTATGCAAAATTATAGGTGATTTAGAGGAGGTCAAAAAAATCACGCTTAAACACAGGGGACCATTTGGTGTCACTTAAGCTAGTTTTTGTAGAAAAGGATATTTTTCAACCACCTCCAAATCACACCAAATTTGTTCTACATGCTCAAATAGATGTGCCAAACATGTCTTTGAAAGAAATTTGGAAAAAATCTATCCTAGAATGCCCCCTTAAGGTGTACACCGATGTTTTGATCAGTCAGTCTACAGGGCAGAATAAATTCGAAACAATTTAATGATTTGTAAAACCTTGAAAACCTAGCTCTATTTGTGCAACATATAAAGTGTGCAAAATTATAGGTGATTTAGAGGATGTCGAAAAAATCACGATTAAACACAAGGGACCATTTGCTCACTTAAGCTAGTTTTTGTAGAAAAGGTGATGTTTTCCACCACCTCCAAATCACACCAAATGTGTTATACATGCTCTAATAGATGTGCCAAACATGTCTTCGAAAGAAATTTGGAAAAAATGTATCCTACAATGCCCCCTTAAGGTGTAGACCGATGTTTTGATCAGTCAGTTTACAGGGCAGAATAAATTCAAAACAATTTAATAAATTATAAAACCTTGAAAACCTAGCTATTTCTGTGCAACATATCAAGTGTGCAAAATTATAGGTGATTTAGAAAAGGTCGAAAAAATCACGCTTAAACACGAGGCACCATTTGGTCTCTTAAGCCAGTTTTT
Organism: Triticum urartu; assembly: GCF_056163025.1. Taxonomy (NCBI): domain Eukaryota; kingdom Viridiplantae; phylum Streptophyta; class Magnoliopsida; order Poales; family Poaceae; genus Triticum; species Triticum urartu. The sequence continues at coordinate 111,526 of NC_141875.1, forward strand.
GTAGAAAAGATGATTTTTTTCCACCACCTCCAAATCACACCTAATTTGCTCTACATGCCCAAATAGATGTGTCAAAAATGTCTACGAATGAAATTTGGAAAAAAATGTATCCTACAATGCCCCCTTAAGGTGTAGACCGATGTTTTGATCAGTCAGTCAACAGGGCAGAATAAATTCAAAACAATTTAAAAAATTGTAAAACCTTGAAAACCTAGCTATGTTTGTGCAACATATCAAGTGTGCAAAATTATAGGTGATTTAGAGGAGGTCAAAAAAATCACGCCTAAACCCGACGGACTAATTGGTCTCACTTAAGCTAGTTTTTGTAGAAAATACAATTTTTTCCACCACCTCCAAATCACCCTAAATTTGTTCTACATGCTCTAATAGATGTACCAAACATGTCTATGAAAGAAATTTGGAAAAAATGTATCCTACAATGCCCCCTTAAGATGTAGACCGATGTTTTGATCAGTGAGTCTACAGGGCAGAATAAATTCGAAACAATTTAATAAATTATAAAAGCTTGAGAACCTAGCTATGTTTGTGCAACATATCAAGTGTGCAAAATTATAGGTGATTTAGAGGAGGTCGAAAAAATCACGCTTAAACACAAGGGACCATTTGGTCTCACTTAAGCCAGTTTTTGTAGAAAAGATGATCTTTTCCACCACCTCCAAATCACAAAAAATGTGTTATACATGCTCAAATAGATGTGCCAAAAATGTCTTTGAAATAAATTTGGAAAAAATGTATCCTACAATGCCCCCTTAAGATGTAGACCGATGTTTTGATCAGTCAGCCTACAGGGCAGAATAAATTCGAAACAATCTAATAAATTATAAAACCTTGAAAACCTAGCTATGTTTTTGCAACATATCAAGTGTGCAAAATTATAGGTGATTTAGAGGAGGTCGAAAAAATCACGCTTAAACACAGGGGACCATTTGGTCTCACTTAAGCTAGTTTTTGTAGAAAAGGAGATTTTTCAACCACCTCCAAATCACACCAAATTTGTTCTACATGCTCAAATAGATGTGTCAAACATGTCTATGAAAGAAATTTGGAAAAAAAGTGTATCCTACAATGCCCCCTTAAGGTGTAGCCGATGTTTTGATCAGTCAGTCTACAGGGCAGAATAAATTCAAAAAAATTTAAATAATTGTAAAACCTTGAAAACCTAGCTATGTTTGTGCAACATATAAATTGTGAAAAATTATAGGTGATTTAGAGGAGGTCGAAAAAATCACGCCTAAACACAAGAGACTAATTGGTCTCACTTAAGCCAGTTTTTGAAGAAAATACAACTTTTTCCACCACCTCGAAATCACCCTAAATTTGTTCTAAATGCTCAAATAGATGTGTCAAAAATGTCTATGAAAGAAATTTGGAAAAAAATGTATCCTACAATGCCCCCTTAAGGTGTAGACCGATGTTTTGATCAGTCAGTCTACAGGGCAGAATAAATTCAAAACAATTTAAAATATTGTAAAACCTTGAAAACCTACCTATGTTTATGCAACATATAAAGTGTGCAAAATTATAGGTGATTTAGAGGAGGTCGAAAAAATCACGCTTAAACACAAGGGACCATTTGGTCTCACTTAAGCCAGTTTTTGTAGAAAAGGTGATCTTTTCCACCACCTCCAAATCACACAAAATGTGTTCTACATGCTCAAATAGATGTGCCAAACATGTCTTTGAAAGAAATTTGGAAAAAAATGTATCCTACAATGCCCCCTTAAGATGTAGACCGATGTTTTGATCAGTCAGTCTACAGAGCAGAATAAATTCGAAACAATCTAATAAATTATAAAACCTGGAAAACCTAGCTATGTTTGTGAAACATATCAAGTATGCAAAATTATAGGTGATTTAGAGGAGGTCAAAAAAATCACGCTTAAACACAGGGGACCATTTGGTGTCACTTAAGCTAGTTTTTGTAGAAAAGGATATTTTTCAACCACCTCCAAATCACACCAAATTTGTTCTACATGCTCAAATAGATGTGCCAAACATGTCTTTGAAAGAAATTTGGAAAAAATCTATCCTAGAATGCCCCCTTAAGGTGTACACCGATGTTTTGATCAGTCAGTCTACAGGGCAGAATAAATTCGAAACAATTTAATGATTTGTAAAACCTTGAAAACCTAGCTCTATTTGTGCAACATATAAAGTGTGCAAAATTATAGGTGATTTAGAGGATGTCGAAAAAATCACGATTAAACACAAGGGACCATTTGCTCACTTAAGCTAGTTTTTGTAGAAAAGGTGATGTTTTCCACCACCTCCAAATCACACCAAATGTGTTATACATGCTCAAATAGATGTGCCAAACATGTCTTCGAAAGAAATTTGGAAAAAATGTATCCTACAATGCCCCCTTAAGGTGTAGACCGATGTTTTGATCAGTCAGTTTACAGGGCAGAATAAATTCGAAACAATTTAATAAATTATAAAACCTTGAAAACCTAGCTATTTCTGTGCAACATATCAAGTGTGCAAAATTATAGGTGATTTAGAAAAGGTCGAAAAAATCACGCTTAAACACGAGGCACCATTTGGTCTCTTAAGCCAGTTTTTGTAGAAAAGATGATTTTTTTCCACCACCTCCAAATCACACCTAATTTGCTCTACATGCCCAAATAGATGTGTCAAAAATGTCTATGAATGAAATTTGGAAAAAAAAATGTATCCTACAATGCCCCCTTAAGGTGTAGACCGATGTTTTGATCAGTCAGTCAACAGGGCAGAATAAATTCAAAACAATTTAAAAAATTGTAAAACCTTGAAAACCTAGCTATGTTTGTGCAACATATCAAGTGTGCAAAATTATAGGTGATTTAGAGGAGGTCAAAAAAATCACGCCTAAACCCGACGGACTAATTGGTCTCACTTAAGCTAGTTTTTGTAGAAAATACAATTTTTTCCACCACCTCCAAATCACCCTAAATTTGTTCTACATGCTCTAATAGATGTACCAAACATGTCTATGAAAGAAATTTGGAAAAAATGTATCCTACAATGCCCCCTTAAGATGTAGACCGATGTTTTGATCAGTGAGTCTACAGGGCAGAATAAATTCGAAACAATTTAATAAATTATAAAAGCTTGAAAACCTAGCTATGTTTGTGCAACATATCAAGTGTGCAAAATTATAGGTGATTTAGAGGAGGTCGAAAAAATCACGCTTAAACACAAGGGACCATTTGGTCTCACTTAAGCCAGTTTTTGTAGAAAAGATGATCTTTTCCACCACCTCCAAATCACAAAAAATGTGTTATACATGCTCAAATAGATGTGCCAAAAATGTCTTTGAAATAAATTTGGAAAAAATGTATCCTACAATGCCCCCTTAAGATGTAGACCGATGTTTTGATCAGTCAGCCTACAGGGCAGAATAAATTCGAAACAATCTAATAAATTATAAAACCTTGAAAACCTAGCTATGTTTTTGCAACATATCAAGTGTGCAAAATTATAGGTGATTTAGAGGAGGTCGAAAAAATCACGCTTAAACACAGGGGACCATTTGGTCTCACTTAAGCTAGTTTTTGTAGAAAAGGAGATTTTTCAACCACCTCCAAATCACACCAAATTTGTTCTACATGCTCAAATAGATGTGTCAAACATGTCTATGAAAGAAATTTGGAAAAAAAGTGTATCCTACAATGCCCCCTTAAGGTGTAGCCGATGTTTTGATCAGTCAGTCTACAGGGCAGAATAAATTCAAAAAAATTTAAATAATTGTAAAACCTTGAAAACCTAGCTATGTTTGTGCAACATATAAATTGTGAAAAATTATAGGTGATTTAGAGGAGGTCGAAAAAATCACGCCTAAACACGAGAGACTAATTGGTCTCACTTAAGCCAGTTTTTGAAGAAAATACAACTTTTTCCACCACCTCGAAATCACCCTAAATTTGTTCTAAATGCTCAAATAGATGTGTCAAAAATGTCTATGAAAGAAATTTGGAAAAAAATGTATCCTACAATGCCCCCTTAAGGTGTAGACCGATGTTTTGATCAGTCAGTCTACAGGGCAGAATAAATTCAAAACAATTTAAAATATTGTAAAACCTTGAAAACCTACCTATGTTTATGCAACATATCAAGTGTGCAAAATTATAGGTGATTTAGAGGAGGTCGAAAAAATCGCGCTTAAACACAAGGGACCATTTGGTCTCACTTAAGCCAGTTTTTGTAGAAAAGGTGATCTTTTCCACCACCTCCAAATCACACAAAATGTGTTCTACATGCTCAAATAGATGTGCCAAACATGTCTTTGAAAGAAATTTGGAAAAAAAATGTATCCTACAATGCCCCCTTAAGATGTAGACCGATGTTTTGATCAGTCAGTCTACAGAGCAGAATAAATTCGAAACAATCTAATAAATTATAAAACCTGGAAAACCTAGCTATGTTTGTGAAACATATCAAGTATGCAAAATTATAGGTGATTTAGAGGAGGTCAAAAAAATCACGCTTAAACACAGGGGACCATTTGGTGTCACTTAAGCTAGTTTTTGTAGAAAAGGATATTTTTCAACCACCTCCAAATCACACCAAATTTGTTCTACATGCTCAAATAGATGTGCCAAACATGTCTTTGAAAGAAATTTGGAAAAAATCTATCCTAGAATGCCCCCTTAAGGTGTACACCGATGTTTTGATCAGTCAGTCTACAGGGCAGAATAAATTCGAAACAATTTAATGATTTGTAAAACCTTGAAAACCTAGCTCTATTTGTGCAACATATAAAGTGTGCAAAATTATAGGTGATTTAGAGGATGTCGAAAAAATCACGATTAAACACAAGGGACCATTTGCTCACTTAAGCTAGTTTTTGTAGAAAAGGTGATGTTTTCCACCACCTCCAAATCACACCAAATGTGTTATACATGCTCAAATAGATGTGCCAAACATGTCTTCGAAAGAAATTTGGAAAAAATGTATCCTACAATGCCCCCTTAAGGTGTAGACCGATGTTTTGATCAGTCAGTTTACAGGGCAGAATAAATTCGAAACAATTTAATAAATTATAAAACCTTGAAAACCTAGCTATTTCTGTGCAACATATCAAGTGTGCAAAATTATAGGTGATTTAGAAAAGGTCGAAAAAATCACGCTTAAACACGAGGCACCATTTGGTCTCTTAAGCCAGTTTTTGTAGAAAAGATGATTTTTTCCACCACCTCCAAATCACACCTAATTTGCTCTACATGCCCAAATAGATGTGTCAAAAATGTCTATGAATGAAATTTGGGAAAAAATGTATCCTACAATGCCCCCTTAAGGTGTAGACCGATGTTTTGATCAGTCAGTCAACAGGGCAGAATAAATTCAAAACAATTTAAAAAATTGTAAAACCTTGAAAACCTAGCTATGTTTGTGCAACATATCTAGTGTGCAAAATTATAGGTGATTTAGAGGAGGTCAAAAAAATCACGCCTAAACCCGACGGACTAATTGGTCTCACTTAAGCTAGTTTTTGTAGAAAATACAATTTTTTCCACCACCTCCAAATCACCCTAAATTTGTTCTACATGCTCTAATAGATGTACCAAACATGTCTATGAAAGAAATTTGGAAAAAATGTATCCTACAATGCCCCCTTAAGATGTAGACCGATGTTTTGATCAGTGAGTCTACAGGGCAGAATAAATTCGAAACAATTTAATAAATTATAAAAGCTTGAAAACCTAGCTATGTTTGTGCAACATATCAAGTGTGCAAAATTATAGGTGATTTAGAGGAGGTCGAAAAAATCACGCTTAAACACACAGGACCATTTGGTCACTTAAGCTAGTTTTTGTAGAAAAGGAGATTTTTCAACCACCTCCAAATCACCCCAAATTTGTTCTACATGCTCAAATAGATGTGCCAAACATGTCTTTGAAAGAAATTTGGAAAAAATGTATCCTAGAATGCCCCCTTAAGGTGTACACCGATGTTTTGATCAGTTAGTCTACAGGGCAGAATAAATTCTAAACAATTTAATAAATTATAAAATCTTGAAAACCTAGCTCTGTTTGTGCAACATATAAAGTGTGCAAAATTATAGGTGATTTAGAGGATGTCGAAAAAATCACGCTTAAACACAAGGTACCATTTGGTCACTTAAGCTAGTTTTTGTAGAAAAGGTGATGTCTTCCACCACCTCCAAATCACACCAAATGTGTTATACATGCTCAAATAGATGTGCCAAACATGTCTTAGAAAGAAATTTGGAAAAAATGTATCCTACAATGCCCCCTTAAGGTGTAGACCGATATTTTGATCAGTCAGTTTACAGGGCAGAATAAATTCGAAACAATTTAATAAATTATAAAACCTTGAAAACCTAGCTATGTCTGTGCAACATATCAAGTGTGCAAAATTATAGGTGATTTAGAAAAGGTCGAAAAAATCATGCTTAAACATCGATCTCTTAAGCCAGTTTTTGTAGAAAAGATGATTTTTTCCACCACCTCCAAATCACACCTAATTTGCTCTACATGCTCAAACAGATGTGTCAAAAATTTCTATGAAAGAAATTTGGAAAAAAATGTATCCTACAATGCCCCCTTAAGGTGTAGACCGATGTTTTGATTAGTCAGTCTACAGGGTAGAATAAATTCAAAACAATTTAAAAAATTGTAAAACCTACCTATATTTGTGCAACATATCAAGTGTGCAAAATTATAGGTGATTTAGAGGAGGTCGAAAAAATCACGCCTAAACCCGAGGGACTAATTGGTCTCACTTAAGCTAGTTTTTGTAGAAAATACAATTTTTTCCACCTCCTCCAAATCACACCAAATTTGTTCTACATGCTCAAATAGATGTACCAAACATGTCTATGAAAGAAATTTGGAAAAAATGTATACCACAATGCCCCCTTAAGGTGTAGAGCGATGTTTTGATCAGTCGGTCTACAGGGCAGAATAAATTCGAAACAATTTTATAAATTATAAAACCTTAAAAACCTAGCTATGTTTGTGCAACATATCAAGTGTGCAAAATTATAGGTGATTTAGAGGAGGTCTAAAAAATCACGCTTAAACATAGGGGACCATTTGGTCTCACTTAAGCTAGTTTTTTTGTAGAAAACGAGATTTTTCAACCACCTCCAAATCACACCAAATTTATTCTAAATGCTCAAATAGATGTGCCAAACATGTATTTGAAAGAAATTTGGAAAAAATGTATCCTAGAATGCCCCATTAAGGTGTAGACCGATGTTTTGATCAGTTAGTCTACGGGGCAGAATAAATTCCAAACAATTTAATGAATTATAAAACATTGAAAACCTAGCTATGTCTGTGCAACATATCAAGTGTGCAAAATTATAGGTATTTAGAAAACATCGAAAAAATCATGCTTAAACACAAGGCACCATTTGGTCTCTTAAGCCAGTTTTTGTAGAAAAGATGATTTTTTTCCACCACCTCCAAATCACACCTAATTTGCTCTACATGCGCAAATAGATGTGTCAAAAATGTCTATGAAAGAAATTTGGAAAAAAAAATGTATCCTACAATGCCCCCTTAAGGTGTAGACCGATGTTTTGATCAGTCAGTCTACAGGGCAGAATAAATTCAAAACAATTTAAAACATTGTAAAACCTTGAAAACCTACCTATGTTTGTGCAACATATCAAGTGTGCAAAATTATAGGTGATTTAGAGGAGGTCGAAAAAATCACGCCTAAACCCGAGGGACTAATTGGTCTCACTTTAGCTAGTTTTTGTAGAAAATACAATTTTTTCCACCACCTCCAAATGACCCTAAATTTGTTCTACATGCTCAAATAGATGTACCAAACATGTCTATGAAAGAAATTTGGAAAAAATGTATCCTACAATGCCCCCTTAAGATGTAGACCGATGTTTTGATCAGTCGGTCTTCATGGTAGAATAAATTCGAAACAATCTAATAAATTATAAAACCTTGAAAACCTAGCTATGTTTGTGCAACATATCAAGTGTGCAAAATTATAGGTGATTTAGAGGAGGTCGAAAAAATCACGCTTAAACACAAGGGACCATTTGGTCTCACTTAAGCTAGTTTTTTTGTAGAAAGCGAGATTTTTCAACCACCTCCAAATCACACTAAATTTATTCTAAATGCTCAAATAGATGTCCCAAACATATCTTTGAAAGAAATTTGAAAAAATGTATCCTAGAATGCCCCATTAAGGTGTAGACCGATGTTTTGATCAGTTAGTCTACAGGGCAGAATAAATTCGAAACAATTTAATGATTTGTAAAACCTTGAAAACCTAGCTCTGTTTGTGCAACATATAAAGTGTGCAAATTTATTGGTGATTTAGAGGATGTCGAAAAAATCACGCTTAAACACAAGGGACCATTTGGTCACTTAAGCTAGTTTTTGTAGAAAAGGTGATGTTTTCCACCACCTCCAAATCACACCAAATTTGTTCTACATGCTCAAATAGATGTGCCAAACATGTCTTTGAAAGAAATTTGGAAAAAATGTATCCTAGAATGCCCCCTTAAGGTGTACACCGATGTTTTGATCAGTCAGTCTACAGGGCAGAATAAATTCGAAACAATTTAATGATTTGTAAAACCTTGAAAACCTAGCTCTGTTTGTGCAACATATAAAGTGTGCAAATTTATTGGTGATTTAGAGGATGTCGAAAAAATCACGCTTAAACACAAGGGACCATTTGGTCACTTAAGCTAGTTTTTGTAGAAAAGGTGATGTTTTCCACCACCTCCAAATCACACCAAATGTGTTATACATGCTCAAATAGATGTGCCAAACATGTCTTTGAAATAAATTTGGAAAAAATGTATCCTACAATGCCCCCTTAAGGTGTAGACCGATGTTTTGATCAGTCAGTTTATAGGGCAGAATAAATTCGAAACAATTTAATAAATTATAAAACCTTGAAAACCTAGCTATGTCTGTGCAACATATCAAGTGTGCAAAATTATAGGTGATTTAGAGAAGGTCAAAAAATCATGCTTAAACACAAGGCACCATTTGGTCTCTTAAGCCAGTTTTTGTAGAAAAGATGATTTTTTTCCACCACCTCCAAATCACACCTAATTTGCTCTACATGCGCAAATAGATGTGTCAAAAATGTCTATGAAAGAAATTTGGAAAACAAAATGTATCCTACAATGCCCCCTTAAGGTGTAGACCGATGTTTTGATCAGTCAGTCTACAGGGCAGAATAAATTCAAAACAATTTAAAACATTGTAAAACCTTGAAAACCTACCTATGTTTGTGCAACATATCAAGTGTGAAAAATTATAGGTGATTTAGAGGAGGTCGAAAAAATCACGCCTAAACCCGAGGGACTAATTGGTCTCACTTAAGCTAGTTTTTGTAGAAAATACAATTTTTTCCACCACCTCCAAATGACCCTAAATTTGTTCTACATGCTCAAATAGATGTACCAAACATGTCTATGAAAGAAATTTGGAAAAAATGTATCCTACAATGCCCCCATAAGATGTAGACCGGTGTTTTGATCAGTCAGTCTACAGGGCAGAATAAATTCGAAACAATTTAATAAATTATAAAACCTTGAAAACCTAGCTATGTTTGTGCAACATATCAAGTGTGCAAAATTATAGGTGATTTAGAGGAGGTCGAAAAAATCACGCTTAAACACAGGGGACCATTTGGTCTCACTTAAGCTAGTTTTTTTGTAGAAAACGAGATTTTTCAACCACCTCCAAATCACACCAAATTTATTCTAAATGCTCAAATAGATGTCCCAAACATATCTTTGAAAGAAATTTGAAAAAATGTATCCTAGAATGCCCCATTAAGGTGTAGACCGATGTTTTGATCAGTTAGTCTACAGGGCAGAATAAATTCCAAACAATTTAATGAATTATAAAACCTTGAAAACCTAGCTATGTCTGTGCAATATATCAAGTGTGAAAAATTATAGGTGATTTAGAAAACGTCGAAAAAATCACGCTTAAACACGAGGCACCATTTGGTCTCACTTAAGCCAGTTTTTGTAGAAAAGGTGATTTTTTTCCACCACCTCCAAATCACACCAAATTTGTTCTACATGCTTAAATAGATGTGTCAAACATGTCTATGAAAGAAATTTGGAAAAAAGTGTATCCTACAATGCCCCCTTAAGGTGTAGACCGATGTTTTGATCAGTCAGTCTACAGGGCAGAATAAATTCAAAAAAATTTAAAAATTGTAAAACCTTGAAAACCTAGCTATGATTGTGCAACATATCAATTGTGAAAAATTGTAGGTGATTTAGAGGAGGTCGAAAAAATCACGCCTAAACACGAGGGACTAATTGGTCTCACTTAAGCCACTTTTTGAAGAAAATACAATTTTTTCCACCACCTCCAAATCACCCTAAATTTGTTCTAAATGCTCAAATAGATGTACCAAACATGTCTATGAAAGAAATTTGGAAAAAATGTATCCTACAATGCCCCCTTAAGATGTAGACCGATGTTTTGATTAGTCGGTCTTCATGGTAGAATAAATTCGAAACAATCTAATAAATTATAAAACCTTGAAAACCTAGCTATGTTTGTGCAACATATCAAGTGTGCAAAATTATAGGTGATTTAGAGGAGGTCGAAAAAATCACGCTTAAACACAAGGGACCATTTGGTCTCACTTAAGCCAGTTTTTGTAGAAAAGATGATCTTTTCCACCACCTCCAAATCACACAAAATGTGTTATACATGCTCAAATAGATGTGCCAAAAATGTCTTTGAAAGAAATTTGGAAAAAATGTATCCTACAATGCCCCCTTAAGATGTAGACCGATGTTTTGATCAGTCAGCCTACAGGGCAGAATAAATTCGAAACAATCTAATAAATTATAAAACCTTGAAAACCTAGCTATGTTTGTGCAACATATCAAGTGTGCAAAATTATAGGTGATTTAGAGGAGGTCAAAAAAATCACGCGTAAACACAAGGGACCATTTGGTCTCACTTAAGCCAGTTTTTGTAGAAAAGGTGATTTCTTTTCCACTACCTCCCAATCACACCAAATTTGTTCTACATGCTCAAATAGATGTGCCAAACATGTCTTTGAAAGAAATTTGGAAAAAATGTATCCTACAATGCCCCTTAAGGTGTAGACCGTTGTTTTGATAAGTCAGTCTACAGGGCAGAATAAATTCGAAACAATTTAATGATTTGTAAAACCTTGAAAACCTAGCTATGTATGTGCAACATATCAAGTGTGTAAAATTATAGATGATTTATAAGAGGTCGAAAAAATCACGCTTAAACACGAGGCACCATTTGGTCTCACTTAAGCCAGTTTTTATAGAAAAGGTGATTTTTTTTTCCACCACCTCCAAATCACACCAAATTTTTTCTACATGCTTAAATAGATATGTCAAACATGTCTATGAAAGAAATTTGGAAAAAATTGTATCCTACAATGCCCCCTTAACGTGTAGACCGATGTTTTGATCAGTTAGTCTACAGCGCAGAATAAGGTGAAAACAATTTAAAAAATTGTAAAACCTTGAAAACCTAGCTATGTTTGTGCAATATATCAAGTGTGAAAAATTATAGGTGATTTAGAGGAGGTCGAAAAAATCACGCCTAAACACGAGGGACTAATTGGTCTCACTTAAGCCAGTTTTTTTAGAAAATGGTGCGATCTATGATGTCTCTTACCGATCTACCGCTATCATTTTGGGGTTATGATGTAGAGACTGCCGCATTCACTTTAAATAGGGCTCCGTCGAAATCCTTTGAGACGACATCATATGAATTGTGGTTTGGTAAGAAACCTCCCCTTAACGTGTAGACCGATGTTTTGATCAGTTAGTCTACAGCGCAGAATAAGGTGAAAACAATTTAAAAAATTGTAAAACCTTGAAAACCTAGCTATGTTTGTGCAATATATCAAGTGTGCAAAATTATAGGTGATTTAGAGGAGGTCGAAAAAATCACGCCTAAACACGAGGGACTAATTGGTCTCACTTAAGCCAGTTTTTTTAGAAAATGGTGCGATCTATGATGTCTCTTACCGATCTACCGCTATCATTTTGGGGTTATGATGTAGAGACTGCCGCATTCACTTTAAATAGGGCTCCGTCGAAATCCTTTGAGACGACATCATATGAATTGTGGTTTGGTAAGAAACCTAAGTTGTCGTTTCTGGAAGTTTGGGGATGCGATGCTTATGTCAAGAAACTTCAACCTGAAAAGCTCGAACCCAAATCGGAAAAATGCGTCTTCATAGGATACCCTAAAGAAAGTATTGGGTATACCTTCTACCTCAGATCCAAAGGCAAGATCTTTGTTGCCAAGAATGGATCCTTTCTAGAGAAAGAGTTTCTCTCGAAAGAAGTAAGTGGGAGGAAAGTAGAACTTGATGAAGTATTGCCTCTTGAACCGGAGAGTGGCGGAGCTCAAGAAAATGTTCCTGAGGTGCCTGCACCGACTAGAGAGGGAGTTAATGATGATGATCATGAAACTTCAGATCAAGTTGCTACTGAACTTTGTAGGTCCACAAGGACACGTTCCGCACGAGAGTGGTACGGCAACCCTGTCCTGGAAATCATGTTGTTGAACAATGGTGAACCTTCGAACTATGAAGAAGCCATGGCGGGCCCAAATTCCGACAAATGGCTAGAAGCCATGAAATCCGAGATAGGATCCATGTATGAAAACAAAGTATGGACTTTGACTGACTTGCCCGTTGATCGACGAGCCATAGAAAATAAATGGATATTTAAGAAGAAGACAGACGTGGATGGTAATGTGACCATCTATAAGGCTCGGCTTGTAGCTAAGGGTTATCGACAAGTTCAAGGGGTTGACTACGATGAGCTTTCTCACCCGTAGCGAAGCTGAAGTCCGTCCGAATCATGTTAGCAATTGCCGCATTCTATGATTATGAGATATGGCAAATGGACATCAAAACGGCATTCCTTAATGGTTTCCTTAAGGAAGAATTGTATATGATGCAACCGGAAGGTTTTGTCGATCCAAAGAATGCTGACAAGGTGTGCAAGCTCCAACGCTCAATCTATGGGCTGGTGCAAGCCTCTCGGAGTTGGAACATTTGATTTGATGAGATGATCAAAGCGTTTGGGTTTACGCGGACTTATGGAGAAGCATGTGTTTACAAGAAAGTGAGTGGGAGCTCTGTAGCATTTCTCATATTATATGTGGATGACATACTATTGATGGGAAATGATATAGAATTCTTGGAAAGCATAAAGGCCTACTTGAACAAGTGTTTTCAATGAAGGACCTTGGAGAATCTGCTTATATATTAGGCATCAAGATCTATAGAGATAGATTGAGACACCTCATTGGTCTTTCACAAAGTACGTACCTTGACAAGATATTGAAGAAGTTCAATATGGATCAGTCCAAGAAGGGGTTCTTGCCTGTATTGCAAGGTATGAGATTGAGCATGGCTCAATGCCCGACCACGGCAGAAGATAGAGAAAAGATGAATGCCGTCCCCTATGCCTCGGCCATAGGGTCTATTATGTATGCCATGCTGTGTACTAGACCTGATGTAAACCTTGTCGTGAGTTCAGTAGGAAGATACCAAAGTAATCCCGGCATGGAACACTGGACAGCAGTCAAGAACATCCTGAAGTACCTGAAAAGGACAAAGGATATGTTTCTCGTTTATGGAGGTGACGAAGAGCTCGTCGTAAAGGGTTACGTCGATGCTAGTTTCGACACAGATCTAGATGACTCTAAGTCACAAACCTGATACGTGTATATTTTGAATGGTGGGGCAGTCAGCTGGTGCAGTTGCAAGCAAAGCGTCGTGGCGGGATCTACATGGGAAGCGGAGTACATGGCAGCCTCGGAGGCAGCACAAGAAGCAATCTGGGTGAAGGAGTTCATTACCGACCTAGGAGTTATTCCCAATGCGTCGGGCCCGATGACTCTCTTCTGTGACAACACTGGAGCTATTGCCCTTGCCAAGGAGCCCAGGTTTCACAGGAAGACCAGGCATATCAAGTGTCGCTTCAACTCCATTCGTGAAAATGTTCAAAATGGAGACATAGATATTTTTAAAGTGCATACGGACCTGAATGTCGCAGATCCGTTGACTAAACCTCTTCCTCGAGCAAAACATGATCAACACCAGAACTCTATGGGTCTTCGATTCATCACAATGTAACTAGATTATTGACTCTAGTGCAAGTGGGAGACTGTTGGAAATATGACCTAGAGGCAATAATAAAATGGTTATTATTATATTTCCTTGTTCATGATAATTGTCTATTGTTTATGCTATAATTGTGTTATCCAGAAATCGTAATACATGTGTGAATACATAGACCACAACATGTCCCTAGTGAGCCTCTAGTTGACTAGCTCGTTGATCAATAGATGGTTACGTTTTCCTGACCATGGACATTGGATGTCATTGATAACGGGATCACATCATTAGGAGAATGATGTGATGGACAAGACCCAATCCTAAGCATAGCGCAAGATCGTGTAGTTCGTCTGCTAAAGCTTTTCTAATGTCAAGTATCGTTTCCTTAGACCAAGAGATTGTGCAACTCCCGGATACTGTAGGAATACTTTGGGTGTGCCAAATGTCACAACGTAACTGGGTGACTATAAAGGTGCGCTACGGGTATCTCCGAAAGTGTCTGTTGGGTTGGCACGAATCGAGACTGGGATTTGTCACTCCGTATGACGGAGAGGTATCTCTAGGCCCACTCGGTAAAACATCATCGTAATGAGCTCATTGTGACTAAGGGTTGGTCACGGGATGATGTGTTACGGAACAAGTAAAGTGACTTGCCGGTAACGAGATTGAACGAGGTATTGGGATACCGACGATCGAATCTCGGGCAAGTAACGTACCGATTGACAAAGGGAATTGTATACGGGATTGCTTGAATCCTCGACATCGTGGTTCATCCGATGAGATCATCGTGGAACATGTGGGAGCCAACATGGGTATCCAGGTCCCGCTGTTGGTTATTGGCCGGAGAGTTGTCTCAGTCATGTCTGTATGGTTCCCGAACCCGTAGGGTCTACACACTTAAGGTTCGATGACGCTTGGGTTATTAGGAAGACTTGTATGTGATTACCGAATGTTGTTCGGAGTCCCGGATGAGATCCGGATGTCACGAGGAGTTCCGGAATGGTTCGGAGGTGAAGATTTATATATAGGAAGTTGTCATACGGTCACCGGAAAGGTTCGGGGGCATATCGGTATTGTACCGGGGCCACCGGAGGGGTTCTGGGGGTCCACCGGGAGGGGCCACCTGTCTCGAAGGGCCTCATGGGCCGTAGAGGAAAGGGAACCAGCCCCAAGTGGGCTGGGCACATCCCACCCCTTGGGCCCATGCGCCTAGGATTGGGGGGGAAACCCTAGAGGGGGCGCCCCCTTGCTTGGGGGCAAGCCCCTCCCCTTGCCCCCCCCTCTAGATCTCATCTAGAGGGGGGCGGCCCCCTTCCTCCTTCCCTTATAAATAGAGGGGCAAGGGGAGGGCTGCACACGACATCCAAGGTGCAGCCCCTCCCCTCCCCAACACCTCTCCTCCTCCGTTAAGAGCTTGGCGAAGCCCTGCCGGAGTATTGCTGCTCCACCACCACCACGTCGTCGTGCTGCTGTTGGAGCTCTCTTCCTCAACCTCTCCCTCCTCCTTGCTAGATCAAGGCGCGGGAGACGTCTCCGCTCCGTACGTGTGTTCAATGCGGAGGTGCCGTTCGTTCGGCGCTAGGATCATCGGTGATTTGGATCACGACGAGTACGACTCCATCAACCCCGTTCTCTTGAACGCTTCCGCTCGCGATCTACAAGGGTATGTAGATGCACTCCTCTCCCTCTCGTTCTAGATGACTCCATAGATTGATCTTGGTGATGCGTAGAAAATTTTAAATTTCTGCTACGATCCCCAACATCACCGCCCCCTACTACTCCCACCGCTGGCCAGGCCATCCCTCTACTCACCCACACCCCCTTTTATTCTGCGGCGACGGCGGCCTCACACCGCAGCGAACCAGTGAACCCTCGTACTCCTCTACGTGTGGGCATCCATTGCCGCGTCTTCCCCGGCTCCGCATCGTCCCCTTCCTAGGCCTCGCTGTCATCCACCGCCCTGGTGCTCTCGGCGCGGCGTGGTCAACGTGGTCAAGGAACGGCTTCCATCGGACGTGGACTGTACGTGTGGAGAGGATGACAGTTGGGTCCACGGATGCAGCAAGGAAGTGCCTCCTTATTACGTGCAAAATAATTATTCCTCCACCTGACAGCGGGGACCCACCGGACGGGCCACCGTATTTCGCGAAAAAAAACGTTTGCCCCTGACTGCTGGGGCCCACCAGTTACATCTTCGCACGCAAGGAAGTGCGTCCGGGCAAAAAAAAGATTCGTCCCCCTGACTACTGGGACCCACCAGCTACATCTTCGCAGGCAAGGAAGTGCCTGACAATCGGGACCTATCTGGTCAAAGCGTACGTACCGTTGTCATTCTGGTCGCGGACGTGTACGTACATATATACTGGTGGATGTAGAGGCGCGCACGTGTCGTAGTAGAGGCGCGTATGTGTCGTAGTAGAGGCGTGCACGTAACATGTACGCATACATACAGCGGCCAGGGTGCAAGAAAGAAAATACGGCCAGGTATGTGTACATACGGGCGGGGTCTCGAACGCCTACTCGCGCATACGTACGGCCAGGGCTCGTGTACATGGCTGGGTCGGAACGGAGAAACAGCATCATCGTCGTGCTCATGGGGAGGCAACGGAATGTGTCATGTTCATGGGGAGGCAACGGAATGCGTCGTGTTCATTGGGAGGCAACGGAACGCGTGGGAGCCAACCGGCTGGGTCGGAACGGAATGCGTGGTCGTGTTCATCGAGAGGGCTTGGACAGAACAGGCGATGGAAACGAGGCCTGGCGTACCGCACAACGGAGGAAACGGACCTCCTACGTTCGGAACGGGTCCTGTTGATCAGGAGGGGTGTGGCTTACCGCAAAACGGAGGAAACGGACCTCCTACGGTCGAAACGGGGTCCTGTTGATCGGGAGGGGTATGGCTGATACGTCTCCAATGTATCTATAAGTTTTTATTGCTCCATGCTATATTATCTACTATTTTGGACTATATTGGGCTTTATTTTTAACTTTTATATTACTTTTGGGACTAACATATTAACCGGAGGCCCAGCCCGGAATTGTTGTTTTTTGCCTATTTCAGTGTTTTGAAGAAATGGAATATCAAACGGAGTCCAAACGGAATGAAACATTCGGGAACATGATTTTCTCACCGAATATGATCCAGAGGACTTGGACCCCACATCAAGAAAGAAAGGAGGCGGCCACGAGGGTGGAGGGCGCCCCCCCTAGGGCGCGCCCCCTGCCTCGTGGGCCCCCCTTTGCTCCATCGACGTACTCCTTCCTCCTATATATACCTACGTACCCCCAAACGATCAGATACGGAGCCAAAAACCTAATTCCACTGCCACAACCTTCTGTACCCACGAGATCCCATCTTGGGGCCTGTTCCGGAGCTCCGCCGGAGAGGGAAATCACCACGGAGGGCTTCTACATCATCATAGCCTCTCCGATGAAGTGTGAGTAGTTTACTTCAGACCTTCGGGTCCATAGTTAGTAGCTAGATGGCTTCTTCTCTCTTTTTGGATCTCAATACAATGTTCTTCCCCTCCCTCGTGGAGATCTATTCGATGTAATCTTCTTTTTGCGGTGTGTTTGTTGAGACCGATGAATTGTGGGTTTATGATCAAGTCTATGTATGAACAATATTTGAATCTTCTCTGAATTCTTTTATGTATGATTGGTTATCTTTGGAAGTCTCTTCGAATTATCAGTTTGGTTTGGCCTACTAGATTGATTCTTCTTGCAATGGGAGAAGTGCTTAGCTTTGGGTTCAATCTTGCGGTGTCCTTTCCCAGTGACAGCAGGGGCAGCAAGGCACGTATTGTATTGTTGCCATCGAGGATAACAAGATGGGATTTTTATCATATTGCATGAAACTATCCCTCTACATCTTGTCATCTTGCCTAAGGCGTTACTCTGTTTTTAACTTAATACTCTAGATGCAGTGGCGTACCGCAAAACGGACGAAACGGACTTGTGTTGGAGCGCTACGGTCGAAACGGGGGTCCTGTTCATCGGGAGGGGTGTGGCGTACCGCAAAACGGGACTCCACGGGATACTGTTCATCTCCACCGTCGACCTCCTCCAGCCTCCACGGGCTCCTGTTCATCCAGCCTCCACCGCGCGCTACTCCACCGGCTACTGTTCAACCACCCCTCCACCGTCTACTGTTCATCCAGCCCTCCACACCACGGGGTCCTGTTCAACCACCCCTCCATGGGCACCCCTCCACCGTCTACTGTTCATCCAGCCCTCCACCACACCACGGGGTCATGTTCATCCAGAGGCAACACCACTGCTCACTGTTCATCCAACCCCCTCCCCCCCCCAACGCAACGCTCACTGTTCATCCCAGAGGCAGCATCGATCGGCTTCAGGTAGCAGCAGTAGCGAAGGAATGCTCGATGGGGTTCAGTTAACAGCCATCGATCGATCGCTCGGGTTCAGTAACGCGTAGCCTGTAGTGCAATCGCTCGGGTTCAGTTAGAGCCCAACGCCTCGCTCGGGTTCAGTTAGAGCCAACACCTCGCACACACGCGCGTACGTGTACGAGAGAAACGCGCATCGCTCGGCCCCGACCTCCCACCGTAACCGGGAACTCCCCAAAATTTTCCTCGCCCTCGCTTCTACCACGGTTTTTTCCGTCATGGACGGCCCAAAGAATGTCATGGAGCTGCGTCTCCGGCCGCCCAGGACGAAAAGCCCATTTTCTGTCATGTTTTTTTGTCATAGAAGTAGGAGCCCACCACATCTATGATGATACCGGGTTTTGTCACAATTATCATCATAGAAGTGTCATATGTATGACAGAAAAAAATTCATTCGGCCCAAAATGTCACGGATGTGTCTTTTTTTCGTAGAGAAGTGTCATGCCTCTAACACTTTATCAAAGTTTAATTTAGGAGAATGCATCCCGACAGGAATAACTTTGTAGATGTCTAACAAGTCTACGAAAAAACCAATAGGAGCAGCCGAAGACGTGCTCTTAAGATTGGACGAACATGTTATTCCTACTGATTTCATTATACTTGACATGCCTTAACACGAAAAATTATCTATTATTCTCTGGAGACCATTTTTTAATACCGCAGGTGCAGCTTTGGTTGTGCTGGAGGGAAGGTAACTTTCAGAATATAAGACGAAGAGATTGTGCAATACTTCCGGAAGAAACCTAAGAGAAAGAAAAATATATTCCACCTCCAAAGTGAATAGGTGTGGTAAGTAATGAAAAACTTAGGGACCATTTGGTCTCACTTAAGCCAGTTTTTTCCAAAATTATAGGTGATTTAGAGGAGGTCGAAAAAATCACGCTTAAACACAGGGGACCATTTGGTCTCACTTAAGCTAGTTTTTGTAGAAAAGGAGATTTTTCAACCACCTCCAAATCACACCAAATTTGTTCTACATGCTCAAATAGATGTGTCAAACATGTCTATGAAAGAAATTTGGAAAAAAAGTGTATCCTACAATGCCCCCTTAAGGTGTAGCCGATGTTTTGATCAGTCAGTCTACAGGGCAGAATAAATTCAAAACAATTTAAATAATTGTAAAACCTTGAAAACCTAGCTATGTTTGTGCAACATATAAATTGTGAAAAATTATAGGTGATTTAGAGGAGGTCGAAAAAATCACGCCTAAACGCGAGAGACTAATTGGTCTCACTTAAGCCAGTTTTTGAAGAAAATACAACTTTTTCCACCACCTCGAAATCACCCTAAATTTGTTCTAAATGCTCAAATAGATGTGTCAAAAATGTCTATGAAAGAAATTTGGAAAAAAATGTATCCTACAATGCCCCCTTAAGGTGTAGACCGATGTTTTGATCAGTCAGTCTACAGGGCAGAATAAATTCAAAACAATTTAAAATATTGTAAAACCTTGAAAACCTACCTATGTTTATGCAACATATCAAGTGTGCAAAATTATAGGTGATTTAGAGGAGGTCGAAAAAATCACGCTTAAACACAAGGGACCATTTGGTCTCACTTAAGCCAGTTTTTGTAGAAAAGGTGATCTTTTCCACCACCTCAAAATCACACAAAATGTGTTCTACATGCTCAAATAGATGTGCCAAACATGTCTTTGAAAGAAATTTGGAAAAAAATGTATCCTACAATGCCCCCTTAAGATGTAGACCGATGTTTTGATCAGTCAGTCTACAGAGCAGAATAAATTCGAAACAATCTAATAAATTATAAAACCTGGAAAACCTAGCTATGTTTGTGAAACATATCAAGTATGCAAAATTATAGGTGATTTAGAGGAGGTCAAAAAAATCACGCTTAAACACAGGGGACCATTTGGTGTCACTTAAGCTAGTTTTTGTAGAAAAGGATATTTTTCAACCACCTCCAAATCACACCAAATTTGTTCTACATGCTCAAATAGATGTGCCAAACATGTCTTTGAAAGAAATTTGGAAAAAATCTATCCTAGAATGCCCCCTTAAGGTGTACACCGATGTTTTGATCAGTCAGTCTACAGGGCAGAATAAATTCGAAACAATTTAATGATTTGTAAAACCTTGAAAACCTAGCTCTATTTGTGCAACATATAAAGTGTGCAAAATTATAGGTGATTTAGAGGATGTCGAAAAAATCACGATTAAACACAAGGGACCATTTGCTCACTTAAGCTAGTTTTTGTAGAAAAGGTGATGTTTTCCACCACCTCCAAATCACACCAAATGTGTTATACATGCTCTAATAGATGTGCCAAACATGTCTTCGAAAGAAATTTGGAAAAAATGTATCCTACAATGCCCCCTTAAGGTGTAGACCGATGTTTTGATTAGTCAGTTTACAGGGCAGAATAAATTCGAAACAATTTAATAAATTATAAAACCTTGAAAACCTAGCTATTTCTGTGCAACATATCAAGTGTGCAAAATTATAGGTGATTTAGAAAAGGTCGAAAAAATCACGCTTAAACACGAGGCACCATTTGGTCTCTTAAGCCAGTTTTCGTAGAAAAGATGATTTTTTTCCACCACCTCCAAATCACACCTAATTTGCTCTACATGCCCAAATAGATGTGTCAAAAATGTCTACGAATGAAATTTGGAAAAAAATGTATCCTACAATGCCCCCTTAAGGTGTAGACCGATGTTTTGATCAGTCAGTCAACAGGGCAGAATAAATTCAAAACAATTTAAAAAATTGTAAAACCTTGAAAACCTAGCTATGTTTGTGCAACATATCAAGTGTGCAAAATTATAGGTGATTTAGAGGAGGTCAAAAAAATCACGCCTAAACCCGACGGACTAATTGGTCTCACTTAAGCTAGTTTTTGTAGAAAATACAATTTTTTCCACCACCTCCAAATCACCCTAAATTTGTTCTACATGCTCTAATAGATGTACCAAACATGTCTATGAAAGAAATTTGGAAAAAATGTATCCTACAATGCCCCCTTAAGATGTAGACCGATGTTTTGATCAGTGAGTCTACAGGGCAGAATAAATTCGAAACAATTTAATAAATTATAAAAGCTTGAAAACCTAGCTATGTTTGTGCAACATATCAAGTGTGCAAAATTATAGGTGATTTAGAGGAGGTCGAAAAAATCACGCTTAAACACAAGGGACCATTTGGTCTCACTTAAGCCAGTTTTTGTAGAAAAGATGATCTTTTCCACCACCTCCAAATCACACAAAATGTGTTATACATGCTCAAATAGATGTGCCAAAAATGTCTTTGAAATAAATTTGGAAAAAATGTATCCTACAATGCCCCCTTAAGATGTAGACCGATGTTTTGATCAGTCAGCCTACAGGGCAGAATAAATTCGAAACAATCTAATAAATTATAAAACCTTGAAAACCTAGCTATGTTTGTGCAACATATCAAGTGTGCAAAATTATAGGTGATTTAGAGGAGGTCGAAAAAATCACGCTTAAACACAGGGGACCATTTGGTCTCACTTAAGCTAGTTTTTGTAGAAAAGGAGATTTTTCAACCACCTCCAAATCACACCAAATTTGTTCTACATGCTCAAATAGATGTGTCAAACATGTCTATGAAAGAAATTTGGAAAAAAAGTGTATCCTACAATGCCCCCTTAAGGTGTAGCCGATGTTTTGATCAGTCAGTCTACAGGGCAGAATAAATTCAAAACAATTTAAATAATTGTAAAACCTTGAAAACCTAGCTATGTTTGTGCAACATATAAATTGTGAAAAATTATAGGTGATTTAGAGGAGGTCGAAAAAATCACGCCTAAACACGAGAGACTAATTGGTCTCACTTAAGCCAGTTTTTGAAGAAAATACAACTTTTTCCACCACCTCGAAATCACCCTAAATTTGTTCTAAATGCTCAAATAGATGTGTCAAAAATGTCTATGAAAGAAATTTGGAAAAAAATGTATCCTACAATGCCCCCTTAAGGTGTAGACCGATGTTTTGATCAGTCAGTCTACAGGGCAGAATAAATTCAAAACAATTTAAAATATTGTAAAACCTTGAAAACCTACCTATGTTTATGCAACATATCAAGTGTGCAAAATTATAGGTGATTTAGAGGAGGTCGAAGAAATCACGCTTAAACACAAGGGACCATTTGGTCTCACTTAAGCCAGTTTTTGTAGAAAAGGTGATCTTTTCCACCACCTCCAAATCACACAAAATGTGTTCTACATGCTCAAATAGATGTGCCAAACATGTCTTTGAAAGAAATTTGGAAAAAAATGTATCCTACAATGCCCCCTTAAGATGTAGACCGATGTTTTGATCAGTCAGTCTACAGAGCAGAATAAATTCGAAACAATCTAATAAATTATAAAACCTGGAAAACCTAGCTATGTTTGTGAAACATATCAAGTATGCAAAATTATAGGTGATTTAGAGGAGGTCAAAAAAATCACGCTTAAACACAGGGGACCATTTGGTGTCACTTAAGCTAGTTTTTGTAGAAAAGGATATTTTTCAACCACCTCCAAATCACACCAAATTTGTTCTACATGCTCAAATAGATGTGCCAAACATGTCTTTGAAAGAAATTTGGAAAAAATCTATCCTAGAATGCCCCCTTAAGGTGTACACCGATGTTTTGATCAGTCAGTCTACAGGGCAGAATAAATTCGAAACAATTTAATGATTTGTAAAACCTTGAAAACCTAGCTCTATTTGTGCAACATATAAAGTGTGCAAAATTATAGGTGATTTAGAGGATGTCGAAAAAATCACGATTAAACACAAGGGACCATTTGCTCACTTAAGCTAGTTTTTGTAGAAAAGGTGATGTTTTCCACCACCTCCAAATCACACCAAATGTGTTATACATGCTCCAATAGATGTGCCAAACATGTCTTCGAAAGAAATTTGGAAAAAATGTATCCTACAATGCCCCCTTAAGGTGTAGACCGATGTTTTGATCAGTCAGTTTACAGGGCAGAATAAATTCAAAACAATTTAATAAATTATAAAACCTTGAAAACCTAGCTATTTCTGTGCAACATATCAAGTGTGCAAAATTATAGGTGATTTAGAAAAGGTCGAAAAAATCACGCTTAAACACGAGGCACCATTTGGTCTCTTAAGCCAGTTTTTGTAGAAAAGATGATTTTTTTCCACCACCTCCAAATCACACCTAATTTGCTCTACATGCCCAAATAGATGTGTCAAAAATGTCTATGAATGAAATTTGGAAAAAAATGTATCCTACAATGCCCCCTTAAGGTGTAGACCGATGTTTTGATCAGTCAGTCAACAGGGCAGAATAAATTCAAAACAATTTAAAAAATTGTAAAACCTTGAAAACCTAGCTATGTTTGTGCAACATATCAAGTGTGCAAAATTATAGGTGATTTAGAGGAGGTCAAAAAAATCACGCCTAAACCCGACGGACTAATTGGTCTCACTTAAGCTAGTTTTTGTAGAAAATACAATTTTTTCCACCACCTCCAAATCACCCTAAATTTGTTCTACATGCTCTAATAGATGTACCAAACATGTCTATGAAAGAAATTTGGAAAAAATGTATCCTACAATGCCCCCTTAAGATGTAGACCGATGTTTTGATCAGTGAGTCTACAGGGCAGAATAAATTCGAAACAATTTAATAAATTATAAAAGCTTGAAAACCTAGCTATGTTTGTGCAACATATCAAGTGTGCAAAATTATAGGTGATTTAGAGGAGGTCGAAAAAATCACGCTTAAACACAAGGGACCATTTGGTCTCACTTAAGCCAGTTTTTGTAGAAAAGATGATCTTTTCCACCACCTCCAAATCACAAAAAATGTGTTATACATGCTCAAATAGATGTGCCAAAAATGTCTTTGAAATAAATTTGGAAAAAATGTATCCTACAATGCCCCCTTAAGATGTAGACCGATGTTTTGATCAGTCAGCCTACAGGGCAGAATAAATTCGAAACAATCTAATAAATTATAAAACCTTGAAAACCTAGCTATGTTTTTGCAACATATCAAGTGTGCAAAATTATAGGTGATTTAGAGGAGGTCGAAAAAATCACGCTTAAACACAGGGGACCATTTGGTCTCACTTAAGCTAGTTTTTGTAGAAAAGGAGATTTTTCAACCACCTCCAAATCACACCAAATTTGTTCTACATGCTCAAATAGATGTGTCAAACATGTCTATGAAAGAAATTTGGAAAAAAAGTGTATCCTACAATGCCCCCTTAAGGTGTAGCCGATGTTTTGATCAGTCAGTCTACAGGGCAGAATAAATTCAAAAAAATTTAAATAATTGTAAAACCTTGAAAACCTAGCTATGTTTGTGCAACATATAAATTGTGAAAAATTATAGGTGATTTAGAGGAGGTCGAAAAAATCACGCCTAAACACGAGAGACTAATTGGTCTCACTTAAGCCAGTTTTTGAAGAAAATACAACTTTTTCCACCACCTCGAAATCACCCTAAATTTGTTCTAAATGCTCAAATAGATGTGTCAAAAATGTCTATGAAAGAAATTTGGAAAAAAAATGTATCCTACAATGCCCCCTTAAGGTGTAGACCGATGTTTTGATCAGTCAGTCTACAGGGCAGAATAAATTCAAAACAATTTAAAATATTGTAAAACCTTGAAAACCTACCTATGTTTATGCAACATATAAAGTGTGCAAAATTATAGGTGATTTAGAGGAGGTCGAAAAAATCACGCTTAAACACAAGGGACCATTTGGTCTCACTTAAGCCAGTTTTTGTAGAAAAGGTGATCTTTTCCACCACCTCCAAATCACACAAAATGTGTTCTACATGCTCAAATAGATGTGCCAAACATGTCTTTGAAAGAAATTTGGAAAAAAATGTATCCTACAATGCCCCCTTAAGATGTAGACCGATGTTTTGATCAGTCAGTCTACAGAGCAGAATAAATTCGAAACAATCTAATAAATTATAAAACCTGGAAAACCTAGCTATGTTTGTGAAACATATCAAGTATGCAAAATTATAGGTGATTTAGAGGAGGTCAAAAAAATCACGCTTAAACACAGGGGACCATTTGGTGTCACTTAAGCTAGTTTTTGTAGAAAAGGATATTTTTCAACCACCTCCAAATCACACCAAATTTGTTCTACATGCTCAAATAGATGTGCCAAACATGTCTTTGAAAGAAATTTGGAAAAAATCTATCCTAGAATGCCCCCTTAAGGTGTACACCGATGTTTTGATCAGTCAGTCTACAGGGCAGAATAAATTCGAAACAATTTAATGATTTGTAAAACCTTGAAAACCTAGCTCTATTTGTGCAACATATAAAGTGTGCAAAATTATAGGTGATTTAGAGGATGTCGAAAAAATCACGATTAAACACAAGGGACCATTTGCTCACTTAAGCTAGTTTTTGTAGAAAAGGTGATGTTTTCCACCACCTCCAAATCACACCAAATGTGTTATACATGCTCAAATAGATGTGCCAAACATGTCTTCGAAAGAAATTTGGAAAAAATGTATCCTACAATGCCCCCTTAAGGTGTAGACCGATGTTTTGATCAGTCAGTTTACAGGGCAGAATAAATTCGAAACAATTTAATAAATTATAAAACCTTGAAAACCTAGCTATTTCTGTGCAACATATCAAGTGTGCAAAATTATAGGTGATTTAGAAAAGGTCGAAAAAATCACGCTTAAACACGAGGCACCATTTGGTCTCTTAAGCCAGTTTTTGTAGAAAAGATGATTTTTTTCCACCACCTCCAAATCACACCTAATTTGCTCTACATGCCCAAATAGATGTGTCAAAAATGTCTATGAATGAAATTTGGAAAAAAAAATGTATCCTACAATGCCCCCTTAAGGTGTAGACCGATGTTTTGATCAGTCAGTCAACAGGGCAGAATAAATTCAAAACAATTTAAAAAATTGTAAAACCTTGAAAACCTAGCTATGTTTGTGCAACATATCAAGTGTGCAAAATTATAGGTGATTTAGAGGAGGTCAAAAAAATCACGCCTAAACCCGACGGACTAATTGGTCTCACTTAAGCTAGTTTTTGTAGAAAATACAATTTTTTCCACCACCTCCAAATCACCCTAAATTTGTTCTACATGCTCTAATAGATGTACCAAACATGTCTATGAAAGAAATTTGGAAAAAATGTATCCTACAATGCCCCCTTAAGATGTAGACCGATGTTTTGATCAGTGAGTCTACAGGGCAGAATAAATTCGAAACAATTTAATAAATTATAAAAGCTTGAAAACCTAGCTATGTTTGTGCAACATATCAAGTGTGCAAAATTATAGGTGATTTAGAGGAGGTCGAAAAAATCACGCTTAAACACAAGGGACCATTTGGTCTCACTTAAGCCAGTTTTTGTAGAAAAGATGATCTTTTCCACCACCTCCAAATCACAAAAAATGTGTTATACATGCTCAAATAGATGTGCCAAAAATGTCTTTGAAATAAATTTGGAAAAAATGTATCCTACAATGCCCCCTTAAGATGTAGACCGATGTTTTGATCAGTCAGCCTACAGGGCAGAATAAATTCGAAATAATCTAATAAATTATAAAACCTTGAAAACCTAGCTATGTTTTTGCAACATATCAAGTGTGCAAAATTATAGGTGATTTAGAGGAGGTCGAAAAAATCACGCTTAAACACAGGGGACCATTTGGTCTCACTTAAGCTAGTTTTTGTAGAAAAGGAGATTTTTCAACCACCTCCAAATCACACCAAATTTGTTCTACATGCTCAAATAGATGTGTCAAACATGTCTATGAAAGAAATTTGGAAAAAAAGTGTATCCTACAATGCCCCCTTAAGGTGTAGCCGATGTTTTGATCAGTCAGTCTACAGGGCAGAATAAATTCAAAAAAATTTAAATAATTGTAAAACCTTGAAAACCTAGCTATGTTTGTGCAACATATAAATTGTGAAAAATTATAGGTGATTTAGAGGAGGTCGAAAAAATCACGCCTAAACACGAGAGACTAATTGGTCTGACTTAAGCCAGTTTTTGAAGAAAATACAACTTTTTCCACCACCTCGAAATCACCCTAAATTTGTTCTAAATGCTCAAATAGATGTGTCAAAAATGTCTATGAAAGAAATTTGGAAAAAAATGTATCCTACAATGCCCCCTTAAGGTGTAGACCGATGTTTTGATCAGTCAGTCTACAGGGCAGAATAAATTCAAAACAATTTAAAATATTGTAAAACCTTGAAAACCTACCTATGTTTATGCAACATATCAAGTGTGCAAAATTATAGGTGATTTAGAGGAGGTCGAAAAAATCGCGCTTAAACACAAGGGACCATTTGGTCTCACTTAAGCCAGTTTTTGTAGAAAAGGTGATCTTTTCCACCACCTCCAAATCACACAAAATGTGTTCTACATGCTCAAATAGATGTGCCAAACATGTCTTTGAAAGAAATTTGGAAAAAAATGTATCCTACAATGCCCCCTTAAGATGTAGACCGATGTTTTGATCAGTCAGTCTACAGAGCAGAATAAATTCGAAACAATCTAATAAATTATAAAACCTGGAAAACCTAGCTATGTTTGTGAAACATATCAAGTATGCAAAATTATAGGTGATTTAGAGGAGGTCAAAAAAATCACGCTTAAACACAGGGGACCATTTGGTGTCACTTAAGCTAGTTTTTGTAGAAAAGGATATTTTTCAACCACCTCCAAATCACACCAAATTTGTTCTACATGCTCAAATAGATGTGCCAAACATGTCTTTGAAAGAAATTTGGAAAAAATCTATCCTAGAATGCCCCCTTAAGGTGTACACCGATGTTTTGATCAGTCAGTCTACAGGGCAGAATAAATTCGAAACAATTTAATGATTTGTAAAACCTTGAAAACCTAGCTCTATTTGTGCAACATATAAAGTGTGCAAAATTATAGGTGATTTAGAGGATGTCGAAAAAATCACGATTAAACACAAGGGACCATTTGCTCACTTAAGCTAGTTTTTGTAGAAAAGGTGATGTTTTCCACCACCTCCAAATCACACCAAATGTGTTATACATGCTCAAATAGATGTGCCAAACATGTCTTCGAAAGAAATTTGGAAAAAATGTATCCTACAATGCCCCCTTAAGGTGTAGACCGATGTTTTGATCAGTCAGTTTACAGGGCAGAATAAATTCGAAACAATTTAATAAATTATAAAACCTTGAAAACCTAGCTATTTCTGTGCAACATATCAAGTGTGCAAAATTATAGGTGATTTAGAAAAGGTCGAAAAAATCACGCTTAAACACGAGGCACCATTTGGTCTCTTAAGCCAGTTTTTGTAGAAAAGATGATTTTTTCCACCACCTCCAAATCACACCTAATTTGCTCTACATGCCCAAATAGATGTGTCAAAAATGTCTATGAATGAAATTTGGGAAAAAATGTATCCTACAATGCCCCCTTAAGGTGTAGACCGATGTTTTGATCAGTCAGTCAACAGGGCAGAATAAATTCAAAACAATTTAAAAAATTGTAAAACCTTGAAAACCTAGCTATGTTTGTGCAACATATCTAGTGTGCAAAATTATAGGTGATTTAGAGGAGGTCAAAAAAATCACGCCTAAACCCGACGGACTAATTGGTCTCACTTAAGCTAGTTTTTGTAGAAAATACAATTTTTTCCACCACCTCCAAATCACCCTAAATTTGTTCTACATGCTCTAATAGATGTACCAAACATGTCTATGAAAGAAATTTGGAAAAAATGTATCCTACAATGCCCCCTTAAGATGTAGACCGATGTTTTGATCAGTGAGTCTACAGGGCAGAATAAATTCGAAACAATTTAATAAATTATAAAAGCTTGAAAACCTAGCTATGTTTGTGCAACATATCAAGTGTGCAAAATTATAGGTGATTTAGAGGAGGTCGAAAAAATCACGCTTAAACACACAGGACCATTTGGTCTCACTTAAGCTAGTTTTTGTAGAAAAGGAGATTTTTCAACCACCTCCAAATCACCCCAAATTTGTTCTACATGCTCAAATAGATGTGCCAAACATGTCTTTGAAAGAAATTTGGAAAAAATGTATCCTAGAATGCCCCCTTAAGGTGTACACCGATGTTTTGATCAGTTAGTCTACAGGGCAGAATAAATTCTAAACAATTTAATAAATTATAAAATCTTGAAAACCTAGCTCTGTTTGTGCAACATATAAAGTGTGCAAAATTATAGGTGATTTAGAGGATGTCGAAAAAATCACGCTTAAACACAAGGTACCATTTGGTCACTTAAGCTAGTTTTTGTAGAAAAGGTGATGTCTTCCACCACCTCCAAATCACACCAAATGTGTTATACATGCTCAAATAGATGTGCCAAACATGTCTTAGAAAGAAATTTGGAAAAAATGTATCCTACAATGCCCCCTTAAGGTGTAGACCGATATTTTGATCAGTCAGTTTACAGGGCAGAATAAATTCGAAACAATTTAATAAATTATAAAACCTTGAAAACCTAGCTATGTCTGTGCAACATATCAAGTGTGCAAAATTATAGGTGATTTAGAAAAGGTCGAAAAAATCATGCTTAAACATCGATCTCTTAAGCCAGTTTTTGTAGAAAAGATGATTTTTTCCACCACCTCCAAATCACACCTAATTTGCTCTACATGCTCAAACAGATGTGTCAAAAATTTCTATGAAAGAAATTTGGAAAAAAATGTATCCTACAATGCCCCCTTAAGGTGTAGACCGATGTTTTGATTAGTCAGTCTACAGGGTAGAATAAATTCAAAACAATTTAAAAAATTGTAAAACCTACCTATATTTGTGCAACATATCAAGTGTGCAAAATTATAGGTGATTTAGAGGAGGTCGAAAAAATCACGCCTAAACCCGAGGGACTAATTGGTCTCACTTAAGCTAGTTTTTGTAGAAAATACAATTTTTTCCACCTCCTCCAAATCACACCAAATTTGTTCTACATGCTCAAATAGATGTACCAAACATGTCTATGAAAGAAATTTGGAAAAAATGTATACCACAATGCCCCCTTAAGGTGTAGAGCGATGTTTTGATCAGTCGGTCTACAGGGCAGAATAAATTCGAAACAATTTTATAAATTATAAAACCTTAAAAACCTAGCTATGTTTGTGCAACATATCAAGTGTGCAAAATTATAGGTGATTTAGAGGAGGTCTAAAAAATCACGCTTAAACATAGGGGACCATTTGGTCTCACTTAAGCTAGTTTTTTTGTAGAAAACGAGATTTTTCAACCACCTCCAAATCACACCAAATTTATTCTAAATGCTCAAATAGATGTGCCAAACATGTATTTGAAAGAAATTTGGAAAAAATGTATCCTAGAATGCCCCATTAAGGTGTAGACCGATGTTTTGATCAGTTAGTCTACGGGGCAGAATAAATTCCAAACAATTTAATGAATTATAAAACATTGAAAACCTAGCTATGTCTGTGCAACATATCAAGTGTGCAAAATTATAGGTATTTAGAAAACATCGAAAAAATCACGCTTAAACACGAGGCACTATTTGGTCTCACTTAAGCCAGTTTTTGTAGAAAAGGTGATTTTTTCCACCACCTCCAAATCACACCAAATTTGTTCTACATGCTTAAATAGATGTGTCAAACATGTCTATGAAAGAAATTTGGAAAAAAAGTGTATCCTACAATGCCCCCTTAAGGTTTAGACCGATGTTTTGATCAGTCAGTCTATAGGGCAGAATAAATTCAAAACAATTTTAAAAATTGTAAAACCTTGAAAATCTAGCTATGTTTGTGCAACATATCAATTGTGAAAAATTATAGGTGATTTAGAGGAGGTCGAAAAAATCACGCCTAAACACGAGGGACTAATTGGTCTCACTTAAGCCAGTTTTTGAAGAAAAACCAATTTTTTCGACCACCTCCAAATCACGCTTAATTTGTTCTAAATGATCAAATACATGTACCAAACATGTCTATGAAAGAAATTTGGAAAAAATGTATCCTACAATGCCCCCTTAAGATGTAGACCGATGTTTTGATTAGTCGGTCTTCATGGTAGAATAAATTCGAAACAATCTAATAAATTATAAAACCTTGAAAACCTAGCTATGTTTGTGCAACATATCAAGTGTGCAAAATTATAGGTGATTTAGAGGAGGTCGAAAAAATCACGCTTAAACACAAGGGACCATTTGGTCTCACTTAAGCCAGTTTTTGTAGAAAAGGTGATCTTTTCCACCACCTCCAAATCACACAAAATGTGTTCTACATGCTCAAATAGATGTGCCAAACATGTCTTTGAAAGAAATTTGGAAAAAATGTATCCTACAATGCCCCCTTAAGATGTAGACCATTGTTTTGATCAGTCAGTCTACAGGGCAGAATAAATTCGAAACAATCTAATAAATTATAAAACCTTGAAAACCTAGCTATGTTTGTGCAACATATCAAGTGTGCAAAATTATATGTGATTTAGAGGAGGTCGAAAAAATCACGCTTAAACACAGGGGACCATTTGGTCTCACCTAAGCTAGTTTTTGTAGAAAAGGAGATTTTTCAACCACCTCCAAATCACACCAAATTTGTTCTACATGCTCAAATAGATGTGCCAAACATGTCTTTGAAAGAAATTTGGAAAAAATGTATCCTAGAATGCCCCCTTAAGGTGTACACCGATGTTTTGATCAGTCAGTCTACAGGGCAGAATAAATTCGAAACAATTTAATGATTTGTAAAACCTTGAAAACCTAGCTCTGTTTGTGCAACATATAAAGTGTGCAAATTTATTGGTGATTTAGAGGATGTCGAAAAAATCACGCTTAAACACAAGGGACCATTTGGTCACTTAAGCTAGTTTTTGTAGAAAAGGTGATGTTTTCCACCACCTCCAAATCACACCAAATGTGTTATACATGCTCAAATAGATGTGCCAAACATGTCTTTGAAATAAATTTGGAAAAAATGTATCCTACAATGCCCCCTTAAGGTGTAGACCGATGTTTTGATCAGTCAGTTTATAGGGCAGAATAAATTCGAAACAATTTAATAAATTATAAAACCTTGAAAACCTAGCTATGTCTGTGCAACATATCAAGTGTGCAAAAATATAGGTGATTTAGAGAAGGTCGAAAAAATCATGCTTAAACACAAGGCACCATTTGGTCTCTTAAGCCAGTTTTTGTAGAAAAGATGATTTTTTTTTCCACCACCTCCAAATCACACCTAATTTGCTCTACATGCGCAAATAGATGTGTCAAAAATGTCTATGAAAGAAATTTGGAAAACAAAATGTATCCTACAATGCCCCCTTAAGGTGTAGACCGATGTTTTGATCAGTCAGTCTACAGGGCAGAATAAATTCAAAACAATTTAAAACATTGTAAAACCTTGAAAACCTACCTATGTTTGTGCAACATATCAAGTGTGAAAAATTATAGGTGATTTAGAGGAGGTCGAAAAAATCACGCCTAAACCCGAGGGACTAATTGGTCTCACTTAAGCTAGTTTTTGTAGAAAATACAATTTTTTCCACCACCTCCAAATGACCCTAAATTTGTTCTACATGCTCAAATAGATGTACCAAACATGTCTATGAAAGAAATTTGGAAAAAATGTATCCTACAATGCCCCCATAAGATGTAGACCGGTGTTTTGATCAGTCAGTCTACAGGGCAGAATAAATTCGAAACAATTTAATAAATTATAAAACCTTGAAAACCTAGCTATGTTTGTGCAACATATCAAGTGTGCAAAATTATAGGTGATTTAGAGGAGGTCGAAAAAATCACGCTTAAACACAGGGGACCATTTGGTCTCACTTAAGCTAGTTTTTTTGTAGAAAACGAGATTTTTCAACCACCTCCAAATCACACCAAATTTATTCTAAATGCTCAAATAGATGTCCCAAACATATCTTTGAAAGAAATTTGAAAAAATGTATCCTAGAATGCCCCATTAAGGTGTAGACCGATGTTTTGATCAGTTAGTCTACAGGGCAGAATAAATTCCAAACAATTTAATGAATTATAAAACCTTGAAAACCTAGCTATGTCTGTGCAATATATCAAGTGTGCAAAATTATAGGTGATTTAGAAAACGTCGAAAAAATCACGCTTAAACACGAGGCACCATTTGGTCTCACTTAAGCCAGTTTTTGTAGAAAGGGTGATTTTTTTTCCACCACCTCCAAATCACACCAAATTTGTTCTACATGCTTAAATAGATGTGTCAAACATGTCTATGAAAGAAATTTGGAAAAAAAGTGTATCCTACAATGCCCCCTTAAGGTGTAGCCGATGTTTTGATCAGTCAGTCTACAGGGCAGAATAAATTCAAAAAAAATTTAAAAATTGTAAAACCTTGAAAACCTAGCTATGTTTGTGCAACATATCAATTGTGAAAAATTATAGGTGATTTAGAGGAGGTCGAAAAAATCACGCCTAAACACGAGAGACTAATTGGTCTCACTTAAGCCAGTTTTTGAAGAAAATACAACTTTTTCCACCACCTCCAAATCACCCTAAATTTGTTCTAAATGCTCAAATAGATGTACCAAACATGTCTATTAAAGAAATTTGGAAAAAATGTATCCTACAATGCCCCCTTAAGATGTAGACCGATGTTTTGATTAGTCGGTCTTCATGGTAGAATAAATTTGAAACAATCTAATAAATTATAAAACCTTGAAAACCTATCTATGTTTGTGCAACATATCAAGTGTGCAAAATTATAGGTGATTTAGAGGAGGTCGAAAAAATCATGCTTAAAGACAAGGGACCATTTGGTCTCACTTAAGCCAGTTTTTGTAGAAAAGGTGATCTTTTCCACCACCTCCAAATCACACAAAATGTGTTCTACATGCTCAAATATATGTGCCAAACATGTCTTTGAAAGAAATTTGGAAAAAATGTATCCTACAATGCCCCCTTAAGATGTAGACCGATGTTTTGATCACTTAGTCTACATGGCAGAATAAATTCGAAACAATCTAATAAATTATAAAACCTTGAAAACCTAGCTATGTTTGTGCAACATATCAAGTGTGCAAAATTATAGGTGATTTAGAGGAGGTCAAAAAAATCACGCGTAAACACAAGGGACCATTTGGTCTCACTTAAGCCAGTTTTTGTAGAAAAGGTGATTTCTTTTCCACTACCTCCCAATCACACCAAATTTGTTCTACATGCTCAAATAGATGTGCCAAACATGTCTTTGAAAGAAATTTGGAAAAAATGTATCCTACAATGCCCCCTTAAGGTGTAGACCGTTGTTTTGATAAGTCAGTCTACAGGGCAGAATAAATTCGAAACAATTTAATGATTTGTAAAACCTTGAAAACCTAGCTATGTATGTGCAACATATCAAGTATGTAAAATTATAGATGATTTATAAGAGGTCGAAAAAATCACGCTTAAACACGAGGCACCATTTGGTCTCACTTAAGCCAGTTTTTATAGAAAAGGTGATTTTTTTTTCCACCACCTCCAAATCACACCAAATTTTTTCTACATGCTTAAATAGATATGTCAAACATGTCTATGAAAGAAATTTGGAAAAAATTGTATCCTACAATGCCCCCTTAACGTGTAGACCGATGTTTTGATCAGTTAGTCTACAGCGCAGAATAAGGTGAAAACAATTTAAAAAATTGTAAAACCTTGAAAACCTAGCTATGTTTGTGCAATATATCAAGTGTGAAAAATTATAGGTGATTTAGAGGAGGTCGAAAAAATCACGCCTAAACACGAGGGACTAATTGGTCTCACTTAAGCCAGTTTTTTTAGAAAATGGTGCGATCTATGATGTCTCTTACCGATCTACCGCTATCATTTTGGGGTTATGATGTAGAGACTGCCGCATTCACTTTAAATAGGGCTCCGTCGAAATCCTTTGAGACGACATCATATGAATTGTGGTTTGGTAAGAAACCTCCCCTTAACGTGTAGACCGATGTTTTGATCAGTTAGTCTACAGCGCAGAATAAGGTGAAAACAATTTAAAAAATTGTAAAACCTTGAAAACCTAGCTATGTTTGTGCAATATATCAAGTGTGCAAAATTATAGGTGATTTAGAGGAGGTCGAAAAAATCACGCCTAAACACGAGGGACTAATTGGTCTCACTTAAGCCAGTTTTTTTAGAAAATGGTGCGATCTATGATGTCTCTTACCGATCTACCGCTATCATTTTGGGGTTATGATGTAGAGACTGCCGCATTCACTTTAAATAGGGCTCCGTCGAAATCCTTTGAGACGACATCATATGAATTGTGGTTTGGTAAGAAACCTAAGTTGTCGTTTCTGGAAGTTTGGGGATGCGATGCTTATGTCAAGAAACTTCAACCTGAAAAGCTCGAACCCAAATCGGAAAAATGCGTCTTCATAGGATACCCTAAAGAAAGTATTGGGTATACCTTCTACCTCAGATCCAAAGGCAAGATCTTTGTTGCCAAGAATGGATCCTTTCTAGAGAAAGAGTTTCTCTCGAAAGAAGTAAGTGGGAGGAAAGTAGAACTTGATGAAGTATTGCCTCTTGAACCGGAGAGTGGCGGAGCTCAAGAAAATGTTCCTGAGGTGCCTGCACCGACTAGAGAGGGAGTTAATGATGATGATCATGAAACTTCAGATCAAGTTGCTACTGAACTTTGTAGGTCCACAAGGACACGTTCCGCACGAGAGTGGTACGGCAACCCTGTCCTGGAAATCATGTTGTTGAACAATGGTGAACCTTCGAACTATGAAGAAGCCATGGCGGGCCCAAATTCCGACAAATGGCTAGAAGCCATGAAATCCGAGATAGGATCCATGTATGAAAACAAAGTATGGACTTTGACTGACTTGCCCGTTGATCGACGAGCCATAGAAAATAAATGGATATTTAAGAAGAAGACAGACGTGGATGGTAATGTGACCATCTATAAGGCTCGGCTTGTAGCTAAGGGTTATCGACAAGTTCAAGGGGTTGACTACGATGAGCTTTCTCACCCGTAGCGAAGCTGAAGTCCGTCCGAATCATGTTAGCAATTGCCGCATTCTATGATTATGAGATATGGCAAATGGACATCAAAACGGCATTCCTTAATGGTTTCCTTAAGGAAGAATTGTATATGATGCAACCGGAAGGTTTTGTCGATCCAAAGAATGCTGACAAGGTGTGCAAGCTCCAACGCTCAATCTATGGGCTGGTGCAAGCCTCTCGGAGTTGGAACATTTGATTTGATGAGATGATCAAAGCGTTTGGGTTTACGCGGACTTATGGAGAAGCATGTGTTTACAAGAAAGTGAGTGGGAGCTCTGTAGCATTTCTCATATTATATGTGGATGACATACTATTGATGGGAAATGATATAGAATTCTTGGAAAGCATAAAGGCCTACTTGAACAAGTGTTTTCAATGAAGGACCTTGGAGAATCTGCTTATATATTAGGCATCAAGATCTATAGAGATAGATTGAGACACCTCATTGGTCTTTCACAAAGTACGTACCTTGACAAGATATTGAAGAAGTTCAATATGGATCAGTCCAAGAAGGGGTTCTTGCCTGTATTGCAAGGTATGAGATTGAGCATGGCTCAATGCCCGACCACGGCAGAAGATAGAGAAAAGATGAATGCCGTCCCCTATGCCTCGGCCATAGGGTCTATTATGTATGCCATGCTGTGTACTAGACCTGATGTAAACCTTGTCGTGAGTTCAGTAGGAAGATACCAAAGTAATCCCGGCATGGAACACTGGACAGCAGTCAAGAACATCCTGAAGTACCTGAAAAGGACAAAGGATATGTTTCTCGTTTATGGAGGTGACGAAGAGCTCGTCGTAAAGGGTTACGTCGATGCTAGTTTCGACACAGATCTAGATGACTCTAAGTCACAAACCTGATACGTGTATATTTTGAATGGTGGGGCAGTCAGCTGGTGCAGTTGCAAGCAAAGCGTCGTGGCGGGATCTACATGGGAAGCGGAGTACATGGCAGCCTCGGAGGCAGCACAAGAAGCAATCTGGGTGAAGGAGTTCATTACCGACCTAGGAGTTATTCCCAATGCGTCGGGCCCGATGACTCTCTTCTGTGACAACACTGGAGCTATTGCCCTTGCCAAGGAGCCCAGGTTTCACAGGAAGACCAGGCATATCAAGTGTCGCTTCAACTCCATTCGTGAAAATGTTCAAAATGGAGACATAGATATTTTTAAAGTGCATACGGACCTGAATGTCGCAGATCCGTTGACTAAACCTCTTCCTCGAGCAAAACATGATCAACACCAGAACTCTATGGGTCTTCGATTCATCACAATGTAACTAGATTATTGACTCTAGTGCAAGTGGGAGACTGTTGGAAATATGACCTAGAGGCAATAATAAAATGGTTATTATTATATTTCCTTGTTCATGATAATTGTCTATTGTTTATGCTATAATTGTGTTATCCAGAAATCGTAATACATGTGTGAATACATAGACCACAACATGTCCCTAGTGAGCCTCTAGTTGACTAGCTCGTTGATCAATAGATGGTTACGTTTTCCTGACCATGGACATTGGATGTCATTGATAACGGGATCACATCATTAGGAGAATGATGTGATGGACAAGACCCAATCCTAAGCATAGCGCAAGATCGTGTAGTTCGTCTGCTAAAGCTTTTCTAATGTCAAGTATCGTTTCCTTAGACCAAGAGATTGTGCAACTCCCGGATACTGTAGGAATACTTTGGGTGTGCCAAATGTCACAACGTAACTGGGTGACTATAAAGGTGCGCTACGGGTATCTCCGAAAGTGTCTGTTGGGTTGGCACGAATCGAGACTGGGATTTGTCACTCCGTATGACGGAGAGGTATCTCTAGGCCCACTCGGTAAAACATCATCGTAATGAGCTCATTGTGACTAAGGGTTGGTCACGGGATGATGTGTTACGGAACAAGTAAAGTGACTTGCCGGTAACGAGATTGAACGAGGTATTGGGATACCGACGATCGAATCTCGGGCAAGTAACGTACCGATTGACAAAGGGAATTGTATACGGGATTGCTTGAATCCTCGACATCGTGGTTCATCCGATGAGATCATCGTGGAACATGTGGGAGCCAACATGGGTATCCAGGTCCCGCTGTTGGTTATTGGCCGGAGAGTTGTCTCAGTCATGTCTGTATGGTTCCCGAACCCGTAGGGTCTACACACTTAAGGTTCGATGACGCTTGGGTTATTAGGAAGACTTGTATGTGATTACCGAATGTTGTTCGGAGTCCCGGATGAGATCCGGATGTCACGAGGAGTTCCGGAATGGTTCGGAGGTGAAGATTTATATATAGGAAGTTGTCATACGGTCACCGGAAAGGTTCGGGGGCATATCGGTATTGTACCGGGGCCACCGGAGGGGTTCTGGGGGTCCACCGGGAGGGGCCACCTGTCTCGAAGGGCCTCATGGGCCGTAGAGGAAAGGGAACCAGCCCCAAGTGGGCTGGGCACATCCCACCCCTTGGGCCCATGCGCCTAGGATTGGGGGGGAAACCCTAGAGGGGGCGCCCCCTTGCTTGGGGGCAAGCCCCTCCCCTTGCCCCCCCCTCTAGATCTCATCTAGAGGGGGGCGGCCCCCTTCCTCCTTCCCTTATAAATAGAGGGGCAAGGGGAGGGCTGCACACGACATCCAAGGTGCAGCCCCTCCCCTCCCCAACACCTCTCCTCCTCCGTTAAGAGCTTGGCGAAGCCCTGCCGGAGTATTGCTGCTCCACCACCACCACGTCGTCGTGCTGCTGTTGGAGCTCTCTTCCTCAACCTCTCCCTCCTCCTTGCTAGATCAAGGCGCGGGAGACGTCTCCGCTCCGTACGTGTGTTCAATGCGGAGGTGCCGTTCGTTCGGCGCTAGGATCATCGGTGATTTGGATCACGACGAGTACGACTCCATCAACCCCGTTCTCTTGAACGCTTCCGCTCGCGATCTACAAGGGTATGTAGATGCACTCCTCTCCCTCTCGTTCTAGATGACTCCATAGATTGATCTTGGTGATGCGTAGAAAATTTTAAATTTCTGCTACGATCCCCAACATCACCGCCCCCTACTACTCCCACCGCTGGCCAGGCCATCCCTCTACTCACCCACACCCCCTTTTATTCTGCGGCGACGGCGGCCTCACACCGCAGCGAACCAGTGAACCCTCGTACTCCTCTACGTGTGGGCATCCATTGCCGCGTCTTCCCCGGCTCCGCATCGTCCCCTTCCTAGGCCTCGCTGTCATCCACCGCCCTGGTGCTCTCGGCGCGGCGTGGTCAACGTGGTCAAGGAACGGCTTCCATCGGACGTGGACTGTACGTGTGGAGAGGATGACAGTTGGGTCCACGGATGCAGCAAGGAAGTGCCTCCTTATTACGTGCAAAATAATTATTCCTCCACCTGACAGCGGGGACCCACCGGACGGGCCACCGTATTTCGCGAAAAAAAACGTTTGCCCCTGACTGCTGGGGCCCACCAGTTACATCTTCGCACGCAAGGAAGTGCGTCCGGGCAAAAAAAAGATTCGTCCCCCTGACTACTGGGACCCACCAGCTACATCTTCGCAGGCAAGGAAGTGCCTGACAATCGGGACCTATCTGGTCAAAGCGTACGTACCGTTGTCATTCTGGTCGCGGACGTGTACGTACATATATACTGGTGGATGTAGAGGCGCGCACGTGTCGTAGTAGAGGCGCGTATGTGTCGTAGTAGAGGCGTGCACGTAACATGTACGCATACATACAGCGGCCAGGGTGCAAGAAAGAAAATACGGCCAGGTATGTGTACATACGGGCGGGGTCTCGAACGCCTACTCGCGCATACGTACGGCCAGGGCTCGTGTACATGGCTGGGTCGGAACGGAGAAACAGCATCATCGTCGTGCTCATGGGGAGGCAACGGAATGTGTCATGTTCATGGGGAGGCAACGGAATGCGTCGTGTTCATTGGGAGGCAACGGAACGCGTGGGAGCCAACCGGCTGGGTCGGAACGGAATGCGTGGTCGTGTTCATCGAGAGGGCTTGGACAGAACAGGCGATGGAAACGAGGCCTGGCGTACCGCACAACGGAGGAAACGGACCTCCTACGTTCGGAACGGGTCCTGTTGATCAGGAGGGGTGTGGCTTACCGCAAAACGGAGGAAACGGACCTCCTACGGTCGAAACGGGGTCCTGTTGATCGGGAGGGGTATGGCTGATACGTCTCCAATGTATCTATAAGTTTTTATTGCTCCATGCTATATTATCTACTATTTTGGACTATATTGGGCTTTATTTTTAACTTTTATATTACTTTTGGGACTAACATATTAACCGGAGGCCCAGCCCGGAATTGTTGTTTTTTGCCTATTTCAGTGTTTTGAAGAAATGGAATATCAAACGGAGTCCAAACGGAATGAAACATTCGGGAACATGATTTTCTCACCGAATATGATCCAGAGGACTTGGACCCCACATCAAGAAAGAAAGGAGGCGGCCACGAGGGTGGAGGGCGCCCCCCCTAGGGCGCGCCCCCTGCCTCGTGGGCCCCCCTTTGCTCCATCGACGTACTCCTTCCTCCTATATATACCTACGTACCCCCAAACGATCAGATACGGAGCCAAAAACCTAATTCCACTGCCACAACCTTCTGTACCCACGAGATCCCATCTTGGGGCCTGTTCCGGAGCTCCGCCGGAGAGGGAAATCACCACGGAGGGCTTCTACATCATCATAGCCTCTCCGATGAAGTGTGAGTAGTTTACTTCAGACCTTCGGGTCCATAGTTAGTAGCTAGATGGCTTCTTCTCTCTTTTTGGATCTCAATACAATGTTCTTCCCCTCCCTCGTGGAGATCTATTCGATGTAATCTTCTTTTTGCGGTGTGTTTGTTGAGACCGATGAATTGTGGGTTTATGATCAAGTCTATGTATGAACAATATTTGAATCTTCTCTGAATTCTTTTATGTATGATTGGTTATCTTTGGAAGTCTCTTCGAATTATCAGTTTGGTTTGGCCTACTAGATTGATTCTTCTTGCAATGGGAGAAGTGCTTAGCTTTGGGTTCAATCTTGCGGTGTCCTTTCCCAGTGACAGCAGGGGCAGCAAGGCACGTATTGTATTGTTGCCATCGAGGATAACAAGATGGGATTTTTATCATATTGCATGAAACTATCCCTCTACATCTTGTCATCTTGCCTAAGGCGTTACTCTGTTTTTAACTTAATACTCTAGATGCAGTGGCGTACCGCAAAACGGACGAAACGGACTTGTGTTGGAGCGCTACGGTCGAAACGGGGGTCCTGTTCATCGGGAGGGGTGTGGCGTACCGCAAAACGGGACTCCACGGGATACTGTTCATCTCCACCGTCGACCTCCTCCAGCCTCCACGGGCTCCTGTTCATCCAGCCTCCACCGCGCGCTACTCCACCGGCTACTGTTCAACCACCCCTCCACCGTCTACTGTTCATCCAGCCCTCCACACCACGGGGTCCTGTTCAACCACCCCTCCATGGGCACCCCTCCACCGTCTACTGTTCATCCAGCCCTCCACCACACCACGGGGTCATGTTCATCCAGAGGCAACACCACTGCTCACTGTTCATCCAACCCCCTCCCCCCCCCAACGCAACGCTCACTGTTCATCCCAGAGGCAGCATCGATCGGCTTCAGGTAGCAGCAGTAGCGAAGGAATGCTCGATGGGGTTCAGTTAACAGCCATCGATCGATCGCTCGGGTTCAGTAACGCGTAGCCTGTAGTGCAATCGCTCGGGTTCAGTTAGAGCCCAACGCCTCGCTCGGGTTCAGTTAGAGCCAACACCTCGCACACACGCGCGTACGTGTACGAGAGAAACGCGCATCGCTCGGCCCCGACCTCCCACCGTAACCGGGAACTCCCCAAAATTTTCCTCGCCCTCGCTTCTACCACGGTTTTTTCCGTCATGGACGGCCCAAAGAATGTCATGGAGCTGCGTCTCCGGCCGCCCAGGACGAAAAGCCCATTTTCTGTCATGTTTTTTTGTCATAGAAGTAGGAGCCCACCACATCTATGATGATACCGGGTTTTGTCACAATTATCATCATAGAAGTGTCATATGTATGACAGAAAAAAATTCATTCGGCCCAAAATGTCACGGATGTGTCTTTTTTTCGTAGAGAAGTGTCATGCCTCTAACACTTTATCAAAGTTTAATTTAGGAGAATGCATCCCGACAGGAATAACTTTGTAGATGTCTAACAAGTCTACGAAAAAACCAATAGGAGCAGCCGAAGACGTGCTCTTAAGATTGGACGAACATGTTATTCCTACTGATTTCATTATACTTGACATGCCTTAACACGAAAAATTATCTATTATTCTCTGGAGACCATTTTTTAATACCGCAGGTGCAGCTTTGGTTGTGCTGGAGGGAAGGTAACTTTCAGAATATAAGACGAAGAGATTGTGCAATACTTCCGGAAGAAACCTAAGAGAAAGAAAAATATATTCCACCTCCAAAGTGAATAGGTGTGGTAAGTAATGAAAAACTTAGGCAATGACCAGAGGCCTAAGACTATAAGGAAAGGTAAAAAGTTGAGCTTGATGGGCTACCTATGCTCGTAAATGAGTCTCAAAAAATGATTTGATCAAAGATTAATTGCTCATTTGTGGGAAATGGTTTGGCTATTTCACAATATGTTGATGAAGCAATTTTTATTCTAGAGGATGAACTCGAATATATGACAAACCTCTTATTTCCTCTAAAATAACTATGACCCTTGCATGGGTGACTCCATTCTGCTGTGGACGAACGTACCAGCTCCGGTATATAAAATGGAAGAGGGGGGTTGAACTTTATGAGGTTCAATCATATGGGAGAGGACCGCGGACAATATGAGATAACAGTGATATACCAAACTTAATGCATCGTTCCTGTTTAATAGCCTTAATTGTGGAGACGACCATGCTGTGGTAATGTCGAAATAGGCCATTGTGTGGAATATAATCCCGTGAGAATGATTTCCATAACCCTAGGGTGATCTGGATAAGATAATCAAATACTAAACTCATGATGCAAGGAAACTGGAATTACCATCGCACTGGCACACTTGAGGTATACCATTATCTGAATTTTCCCCATGCCTAACCTCTCTATTATAGCAAAACACTTCTAGTTTTAGTCTTTTTGTTTTATGCTCTTTACTTCCAAGTCATTATTATTCCCGCTGCTACAGTCTCATCATATTTACTACTCTGGTTTATTTGAATCAAAGAACACTAATAGCTTATGCAGAATCACAAGAAGTTACTTTATGAACTATGACAACTTATGTGTGACAGAAACACTACCCATAAATACTCTCTCCACTCTTCGTCCGGACGATAACTATTTGGGATACTTACATGAAGGTGCTGCAAAACCCAATGTGCATGTGTCTCCATCAGGGGCTAGCTATTCAGATATAGAAGATTACCTTCAAAGAAATTCAGTGAACTATCAAGAAACTTCAAGATCCAGTCAAACTTGGAGTAATTGCAAATTTATCGCTCCAGGACCAATACTTGAACATTGCCACTAGGCCCTTGAAGATGGAGTCAAACAAAGTTATTTTGAATATGAAAGTTAATCCCACATCTTAAAAAATGTAGCTCTTGGAATCACTCAATTATGAGTCTGTATGCACCCTGTGAGTCCAATTCAATATTTACAAAAGCTATCACTTTTAGGATCCCGAAACTAGGGGTGACAT
The DNA here is from genome assembly GCF_056163025.1 of Triticum urartu. Classification (NCBI taxonomy): domain Eukaryota; kingdom Viridiplantae; phylum Streptophyta; class Magnoliopsida; order Poales; family Poaceae; genus Triticum; species Triticum urartu. The sequence goes on from NC_141875.1 coordinate 155,692, forward strand.
GATGGACTCTAACTCTTTCCAAAATTGATGGATCTTAATGGGATTTAATCCTATGGACTCGTGAGCATATATGGAAGGTTTTGGCAGGGGCAGACCCACGTTGGGCTGAGTGGGGGGCCAGCCCCCCAGTCAATTTCTGTTTTTACTGCTTAGAAGCCCAGTATTTAACTAGTTGGGCCCCCGGTTAGCCAAATATCCCCCCAGTCACTTGGGCCCCCGCTGAATTCTTGGGCTGGGGTCCACCCCTGGGTTTTGGAGGACTCTAAACATGTGCAAAGGCCCTTGTATTAAAGAACTAGGGGTTGAATGGCAGAGATTAGATGTATCCACGAATATATGGATGGAAAACCCTACTTTCCTGAGGAGGTACCCTTTGGTGCAAAAATTGTGCCCATAGCCGCCATCTACAAAGGAGAAAACACATCTCCAACCAAGAGAAAAGCCCTAGGAAGAAGAACAAGAAGGGGGTCGCCTTCCCCCTCCCTTCCGGCGACCGCCTGGAGGCTGCCCAGAAGATTCCACCCCTCCCTTCCAAAATATAAAAATGTTAGGAGATTCATATAATGTTCAAATAAATATATTCGAGATTTCATGAAATGTTTGTGAATTTTAAAATATCAAATATATGAAAAATGCTCATGAGTTCTCACTAATTTGAAAAATATTCATGAATTTCAAATAATTTTTGTGAGATCAATTTTTTTCCAAGAGTTTAAAATTGAAAAACCCTAGAAAAATTGAAATGAAATGCCCATTGCCGCAAGCAGATTGTTCACATTTAATTACTACCTAGTGACTCATCCGCCATCTCAAGTCGCTATATCTTGCCCAAAGCAAGCTGGAACGGATCTCTTGCTGAAGGCTCCACAGTACTCGTGCCGCCCCCCTCACGCACAGTAAACAAAGTATTAAGGCCATGTTACTTAACTCCAGACGGACGTTTCTCAAAGAAAAAACTCCAGACGGGTCGACGTTTCTACAGTTTCTTCTCCATTTTTTCCAATTTTCTTTTTCTTTTTATGTTTTGTTTTATTTTTTAAGTTTTTTTCTCCATTTGTCATTCTTTTTTTTGCCTTTTGTTTCTTTTTTCTTTCATTTACTTTTTATTTTATATATTTTTTGTATATTTTTCGGTTTTCTATATTCTTTTGGTTATTATTTGACATTTTTTATCTGTCAACAACATTTTTCTAATACATGTCTAACATTTTTCCAATCCAAATTAAACACTTTTGTAATGCATAGTCAACATTTTTTCTATAAACATTTTTAACATTTTAATGCTTGACTAACAATTTTCAAATACTTGTTCAATATTATTTTCAAATGCTTGATTAACATTTTTATATACATGACAAAAAAAACCATCATTTTCTTAATATATGGTCAACATTTTTTCCATACACATTTAACATTTCTCAAATGATTGATTAACGTTTTTCAAATACTTCTTCAACCTTTTTTTTCAAAATGCTTGATAAAAAATATTGTATACATGATCAGAAAATTTCTCAATTTTTTAATACATGGTCAACATTTTTTATACACATTTAATGTTTTTCAAATGCTTGACCAACTTTTTCAAATACTTGTTCAACATTTTTTCAAATAATTTATTAAAATTCATCATGTTTTTAGTAAGTGATCAACATTTTTTATATACACGTTCAATATTTTCCAAAATACTTGTTCAACATTTTTAATACTTGTTAAATATTTTTTAAATACATGTTCAACATTTTTCAAATAATCATTCAATATTTTTTGAATACTTTTTCAACATTTTTTAAGTGCTTGATTAACAATTTTATATACATGATCAAGAAATTTCATCATTATTTTAATACATGATCAACATTTTTTGTATACACATTCAACATTTTTCAAAGCATGATTAACATTTTCTAAAATATTATGCGAAGTAAGGTTTTGTAATATATATGTTTAGAATATTAGAAGTGTAAATAAAACTAAAAATGGAATCAAAAACCTAAAAAACATGAAAAAAAAACAGAAAAGAAAAGGACGCAGTGTACCTACCGTGAACTGGAGCGGGCCATATCCTCGTGCGCTTAAGCGAGTCAGAAGACTCGACTCTCTGAATACTCGCTAAACATGATGGGTCGTGGCCCATGTAGTGCTTTATGCTATTCCCACATTTTGGAGGTTTTTATTTGTGTTCACTTTCACCTCAAAAACAAAATTTGTGTTCAATTTTTTCAGCCTAAAGATGAATTAAGAATAACGATCAAGCATTTTAAACTTGTTCATGAACTAAAAGTTTGCGGATTGTTTTTCTAATCTTTAATTTAATTTTTTAGAGAACGTTCATTGATTTTTAATAATGTTTATGTATTTTAAAAATGTTCACAGATTTAGAATATTTCACGATTTAAAATTTTTCAAAGTCCAATTGGAGGACTGCCTCGTGATTTCATAAACTTTTCAGTCCAGCCTCGTAATAAGTATCATACTGCACGACTGATATATAGTAGTATGTTTCTTGTGGGGGGGGGAGGGGGTATCGCATTTTAATGTTCCAATAAAATCTGAAAACTAATCCACATTGTCATATGGGTTTCCATGATAAAATGAATCAACACGCGAGCTACACACAAATGACAAATTGCCAATGCATTGAATGTGCATGTATTGTTAAGTAAAAACATCAACGATTTTCACATTTTGTGTAGCTTGCATTTCAATGCATTTTCGTCATGAAAATTTATTAATCTATTTTGTGTTCAGTTTCACCTGCATCCAGATTACATAAAATAACTAAATTAATCTCTCAGCAAGCAATACGCTGCACCTTGGTAGATGGAGGTTGTGGATTGATTATATACATACCTGCAGGTGCACATTAGGCACCCAATTTAATTATTTTATGTAATTTGATCACGGTGTTGTGTTTCCTGTGGCCTCATCATATGCTCAGATCCAAAGTTTGGAACATTCAAACATGTGACACACTTCAAAATCCTCATCCGCGCATGTCTCCATTTGCCCACTAGACTAGAAGGGCAACCAGGGCCGGAGCAATCAGATTAAAAGTTTCAAATAGGGCACACACCGATATAAGGTTGGAAAATAGAGGGGTACTGGTACGTCTCCAATGTACTATAAATTTTAATTATTCCATTCAATTATATTATCAATCTTGGATGTTTTATATCCATTTATATGCTATTTTATATCATTTTCTGTGACTAACCAATTAACCCAGTCCCCAGTGCCAGTTCCTATTCTTTTTTGCTTATTATTTTTGGTTTTTCAGAAAATCAATATCAAACGAAGTCTAAACGAAAGACAATCTTTGGATTAAATTTTTCTGGACCAGAATGGACCCTAGAAGCTTCAGGAGGTGACCAGACGAGATACGAGAGAGCCACAAGTTTAGGGGGCGCGGCTAGGTAGGCGTGCCCCCTGAGCTTGTGGGCCCCACGTAGCTCCTTTTGACCTAGTTTCATGCCTATAAATTTCCAAATATTTCCAAACCAACATAGAGCCACCCGAAACACTTTTTCCGCCGCTGCAAACTTCTTTTCTTCCGTGATCCCATCTAGAGGCCTTTTTCGGTACTTTGCCGAGGGGGAATCAATCACGGAGGGTGATACGTCTCTAACGTATCTATAATTTTTTATGGTTCCATGTTATTATATTATCTGTGTTGGATGTTTTATATATATTAATATACTATTTTATATCATTTTTTGGGACTAACCTATTAACCTAGTACCCAGTGCTAGTTCATATTTTTTCTTTGTTTTTGACTTTTTCAGAAAGGAATATCAAACGGAATAAAACTTTCGCAATGATTTTTCTTGGACCAGAAAGCACCTGGAGGACTTGGAGATGAAGTCAGAGGAGTCCCGAGGCGACGACAAGCCTCAGGGGCGCGCCCTGGGGGCTGGCTTGTGGGTCCCATGGGAGTCCTCTAACCCTAATTCTTGGCCTATAAATTGTCAAATATTCGCAAACCAACAGAAGCGTCCACCAAAACACTTCTCGGACCGGAGGGGGGTTCGACCATGGAGGACTTCTACATCAACATTATTGCCCTTTCGATCAAGCGTGAGTAGTTTACCACATACCTACAGGTCCATAGTTAGTAGCTAGACGACTTCTTCTTTCTTTTTAATCTTCAATACAATGTTCTCATCGATGTTGTTGAAGTTGTATCCGATGTAATATTCTTTTGCAATGTGTTTGTCGAGATCCGATGAATTATGAATTTATGATCAGATTATCTATGAATATTATTTGAGCCTTTTTTTAAACTCTTTTATGCATGATTAAATATCTTTGTATTTCTCCTCAAATTGTCGGCAACTAGATTGGTTTTTGTTGTAATGGGAGAGGTGCTTATATTAGTTTTGGGTTTAATTTTACGTTGTGTATATCCCGGTGACAGGAAGGAAGGGACAAAGAAGAACGCAGCGGAGCACAAAACAAACAAACAAAGCGGAGTCCACTCGTCCCTCCCTCCCGATCCCCACCCCCACCCCCCACCCCTAACCCAGCAGGAGGCAGGCCAGCAGGCAGCAGCAGCATGGACTCCGGCGGCGGCGACTCGTCCGGCAGCGCGGGCGCGGCTGCTGCGGCGGCCAAGTGGCGGAGGGAGGCGACGCGGGCGTTCCAGTACTACCTGGACCGATCGACGCCGCACGCGACGGGGCGGTGGGTGGGCACGCTGGTGGTGGCCGGCGTGTACGCGCTCAGGGTCTTGTCCATCCACGGCTTCTACATCGTCAGCTACGGGCTCGGAATCTACCTCCTCAACCTCCTCATCGGCTTCCTCTCCCCCATGGTGGACCCGGAGCTCGACCCCTCCGCCGCCGCCGCCGGGCCCGCCCTCCCCACCCGCGGATCCGACGAGTTCAAGCCCTTCATCAGGAGGCTCCCAGAGTTCAAGTTCTGGTATGTACTCTTCTGCGATCCCCCCAGATCCATCTACTCCTCCCTCATCATCACCCAGATCCAGATCCAGATCCAGATCTACTCGTCTCATCTATCTTCTGGGAGCCCTGCTTGCATCCTCCAGTCCAGATCGCAAATCTCTCCCTGCCAATTATTTATTTATTTATTTATTAGTCAACTAATGATATCTCAAATCTTGCTTGTGAATGAATGAATGAATGAAGAATACAAATCATGCATTATTTATTTGGGCTTGAGTTTGTAGTGTTTGTTTGTAGCAACTTACAGTGATTCTTTGAGCTCTTCATTCACGCATTGTTGTTCTATTCTATCACCATGGAATTTGAGCACGTCTATTGTCATCCCATAGATAGAACCACCATTAGCTTATATAGAGAGACTTTTATTATAGCAAACATATATATTCTTCAGGTATGCATGATACATCCATGATGATATTTGTTTGCCCGTGCTTCAGGTATGCAATCACAAAGGCATTTCTTATAGCTTTTGTCATGACTTTCTTCTCCGTGTTCGACGTCCCTGTCTTCTGGCCTATACTGCTCTGCTACTGGATTGTACTCTTTGTGCTCACGATGAAGCGCCAGATTCTGCACATGGTCAAGTACAAATATGTGCCCTTCAACATCGGCAAGCAGGTTTGTCTGCTGCTCTCTCTGTTTTTCTTGTCCACTGCTTGATGATATCAATTCCTCGTAGTTGGTATCATGGGTCTTTAGGCATAGCATATCATTCCATCTCGTCCTTTATCCTTTTTTGCCGTTTCATTCATTCATCATATAATGTCTGTTCCGGTTGCGTTGCCAGAAATACGGCGGGAAGAAGGGTGGCGCGAGCAGCAGCTCGTCGAAAGACTGATCCCCGGTGTGCAAGGGAACAATGGAAGGGCGGGCGGGCGGGCGGGCGCAAGATACAATCCAACAACAAGGCTTATTCCATGTGCCAACAAGTGTAATACTTCATTCATGATATCTAGAGAGAGCTAGGAGGGACATTCGCTGCTTATGTTTCCGACATGGGTTCACGGTTTAATTCGATATATATTCGTCTTACTTGTGTATAGCGTGGTCCATTCTTTGTTGTTGGGGAGACTGTCTCGGCTCCGGTTGCTCCAAATGTTGTTGCAGCAAAAATAAGTAGGTGGTGCCGTGAAATCCTAGATCCAACTCTGCTGTTGATATATTGCCATTTACTCAGGCGCCTGAATGTTGCTGGAAAATGTAGCATCTTTGATTAGCTGAACTGAAGGTCTCTTCTGGTTTGTGAATCCATCATACACTACATGATTGTATGACACAGGCCAGTTTACTAACCATATGGACCTTCGTAGTTGACACGAGAGCTATAACAATATTGTTTGCCGGCTCATGTGCGTTCCTGTTGGTTTTCTGGCAGTGGTTTTGGAAAGCGACTAGGTTTTAGAAGCTTCCGCGCGGTTTTCTTCTTTTTTTCTGTACCGGTTTACATTGGTTCTTTTGGTTTTTCTTTATGTTTGTAATCAACTTTTTATGTTTCAAATACATGCAATTTTTTTTTCAAATATACGTTGGATGATGAACATTTGTGGTATGCAAGCTCAACATTTTTCAAATACAAGTTAAACATATTTTCTGAAATACACATTGAAAACATGATGGACATTGTTTTTAAACATGCAAAACACTTGTTAAGTGTTTAAATTTTTAAATGTCATTAACAATTGTTTGAATGGTACAAAACATTTTATTAAATTAAACGAACACTTTTAATTGTAAAACATTTAAAAACTATCACGAACATATTTTGAAACACATGAATATTTTTTGAGATGTCACAAACTTTTCTTGGAATTGTACAAATCATTTTTTTACATTCTATAAATATTTTTCTAAAAATGTCAGGAACATATTTTTGAAAGTTGTGATCATTTCTTTGGATGTTACATACATTTTTTAATGGTGCAAAACATTTCTTCTCTTAATTACGCTAGTTTTTTTAATAATGTATAAACTTTTTTAGAAAAATGTCAAGAACATTTTTGAGACGCGTGAATTGTTTTCTCTAAATTGTCACATACATTTTTTATATGTCCGGATATTTTTTGAATGGCATGAACATTTTTTAAATGTAGAATGAATGATTTTTAAAATATAAGTAAATTAAAATTTGGATATTTACAATATTTCGAAAATATAAACAAAAGTAAAATAAAACTAATCGTACGGACGCTCGTAGTTGATGCGAGAGCTATAACTCGCTATTTGCCCGACGGTAGCTCGTGTCGTATGGAGCTAGTGGGCCAGACCATGTGTGTTCTTGTTGTTTTCTCTCTAATTTTTTTCTCAAGAAGACGGAATATATAGGCTTGAGATTAGGTCAGACGAAAGCTCGTGGAACCCACAAGCTCACAGGGCGCGCCGTGGGGGTGGGCACGCTACCCAGACTTGTGGCCTGCTGGTGGCCCTTCTCCGGCAGTTCTTTTCTTCAGTATTTTTAATTTATTCCATAAAATAATTTCTGTAAAGTTTCGTCCGATTCCGAGAACTTTCATTTCTGCAGAAAAATAGCACCAAGATTATTCTGCTGAAAACAACGTCAAGCCAGGTTAGTTTCATTCAAATCATGACATTAGAGTTTAAAATAAGAACAAAAGTGTTTGGATAAGTAGATATGTTGGAGACGTATCAGTTCCCATGCCCAAGATGCAAGGCGGGGTCTTTAGTGACGTTTGTTGGAGCATGGTGGCACGTATTATTGCTTCGATTTCCATAGACAACATTTGCATCCTCGACAAGAACAACTTCGTGAAATGTGAAGTTGTCGAACACTCAGCACCACCTGAGATGATGGGTGAACATATTCATTCTCAACTGGACGCTATCCAGCCTAATCCCAAACATCCAGGGTATTTCTTGGGATATAATGAAGAACACACCTGGACTCAGAAGCCATGCTTCTGGGATCTCCACTGCATCCACCAACTCAAGCTTCCACATAACATTGATGTAATGCAAACCGAAAAGAATACCACGGAGGCCATTTTTAGCACATTGCTCAACATTCCCGAGAAGACAAAGGATAATACTAAGGCTAGAGTTGATGCAATGAAGCTATGTGATAGGCCTAAACAAAACTTGTGGCAACCCGAGGACAGAAACAATTGGAGGATGCCAAGGGCCAGGTTTGTTCTTACAAGGGAACAAAAGAAGGAGATATTCATGTGATTCCATGTAGCTGACTAGGATCCATGTACCGTAGGATCCCCCTGTACTTATATAAACTGAGGGGCCTAGCTCTTATACAACATAATAAATCCCTTGTTAGATACTTGTACTTAGTACTCACTCCAACGCAATGAACACAAGCAGGACGCCCGGTATTATCTCCCCGGAGAGCCTAAACCTAGGTAAATTCTTGTGCCCTTGTTACCATCGCTCCTAGATGCATAGCTTAGGATCCCCTACCTCAAGATTTGCCAGTTTTGATTCCGTCCGAATGACAGCACGGCGGGGCCAAGTTGCCTGACCCTTTGCTTTGCTTGGCGGGCAAGCTCCGCAATTGGGAGCTATTTTTGTCCAGATTTGAGTAGGCGAAAATACTTTCAATAAATTTTACTTGCAATTTTTTTCAGTTATTATTTTTCTGAAGATATAAAATTATTACCTGTCACATTATCTTTTATCATGCATAACTAGGAAATCTAGCAAGGTTGACAGCTTTATTTGTGTTGATGGGGACATAATTGAAATTTTATCTGTGTTGCAAAACTTATCATTGGTGTAAGATGCGTCTACCTCCAAGGATCCATACCGTGGTTCTCACCGAGGATGACTTGGTACTTTCTACGAACCTTGCAATTCGGGCTCACTACCGTGCCTTTGTTATATCACCTGGAACCGTTAGGGAGAGTGAGAGTATGTAATGTGAACGGAAGCTTTAAGTACATAGTATGTTGGTTTCCTTCTTGTAGCCATCTTGAATACATGTATGTTTGTAACCTAAGTGACATTGTATTTTATGTGTTCATGTGTTTATTAACAATCTTAGTTTTGATGCCATATGAAGATTCATACATATTCACCTATCCATGTGCAAACTTATTTGATCTAGCATGCTAAAATTCGAGGGGTCATTAATGCTCTGTTCATTTTAAGTTCTAGGGAGCATGCCAAATTTAGTTTATTTAGCTTTGCAGTCTTTCTTTACCTCATATTAATTTAGCTTCCCCGTTTTCCAGTGGGCCTTACAACTAACTATTTATGGTGTCTAGGGTGCAAGAACGCCATAAGAACCTCACAAAGTAAGGACACCCAAGGACACAACATCATTACTACATTCTTGAGCTTCTCTTTCGTAATTAAACTACATTCTCCTGTTCTACGATGGAACCTGCGAGGAAGACCATTGTGGGTGCTTTCCTTCTTATCTTGCTTATGGCCTCTTCTAGTAAGTATAATTATATACAACATCGGCATTTTTGCTATAGTGTTGTGTTAGTACTTGTGCTGACACATTGGCATTGTTATCCACATTGATGGTACTTGTGCTAACATTGTGTCATTTATCCATAGGCGAGGTTTCATGTACTGAGAATAATTGTTACAAGGAGATTTGGGAAAGTTGCATGGGTAGGGAGAATGATGATTGCCGACATGCATGCATCAAGGAGGGATGGGATGACGGCCAATGCCGCAACCGCGAGAAAGACAAAAATATTCTAGGATTTCTAACGACTGCCAAATGCGAGTGCTACCCCCCAACATGCGATCATTAAAAGATGGCATAATCGTTTACAGTGCATTGATTGTAACATGCGACTCTCCATCCAAGTTACTACTATTTCGTAGATGATTGGGCAGCAACATGCTCTAGTACCAATCTGGGTGATTGTCTAAAACTTTGTATTCAAGATTGGGATGTTATGGGAAATACATGGATAATTTTTCACATATCGGTAGATTTAATGGAATATTTGAAGTGCTTATTAGCAATGAAATATATTTTTGACACTCTGCTAGCACGCATCATCTTGTTATTTGATAATGTCTTAATTTACTAGGCCTAGTTACCAGTACGTACAAATCACCGAGTGTCCACAAGATGGTGCTCAAAAACTAACCGAGGCACAAGACAAAGATTGCGACGAGGCGACTGCAGTGTAAAAGTTGAATAGTGCCAGGTGAGGTCTATGGTTTTAATGGTCCTCTTAAGGTTCGATTGGGGTGTAAGGGAAGAAGAAGAAGAAGAAGAAGAAGAAGAAGAAGAAGAAGAAGAAGAAGAAGAAGAAGAAGAAGAAAGGGGTTAGGGCTTGAAGTTGAGCTCTTAAGCTCAACTTTATGCTTAAGTTAATAGTCATGGGGAAAAACTTGTGAGCAAAGGCAAAAAGTATCAAGGTAAGTGCATCTGCAGCAATAACAGAATCAGTGGCAGATGAAACAAAAAAACATTAGAATTTAAGGGGAAGAACCTGTTGGCTCTGCTTTCCTCTTTACTCTTTGCGAGCGGAACTTTAATACGAACCCCTAGCTCTTTCGAAGAAGAAAGATCGAGATTGTGGCTGTAGTGGAAACAGATGTGTGTAGAAGCTATCTTAAGTGGGCCAACTATAGAAGCGGCCCACATAAGGCCGCTGTAGACGCCGCTTCTCCTAATCGGCGCTACTAGTGATACTTTGCCTCCATCTCATAGTAGGTGAGAGCTAGATGGGCCGGCCCAATATGGGTCCCCGCGGAGCGATTATCAAGGAATCTTCCAAGACTGGTTTCGCATGTGTTTTTTTTCATTTTTGTGGTGTTTTGAAGCGATTTTTTTGGTTTTCTATGTTCCTTTCCTTGGTTTATTCGGGTTTTTTTTGCCTCTTTCTTTTTATTTTTCCTTTTTTTCATTTTCTTCCATTTTTGTTTTGTTCATGTGTTGGTTTCCTGTATTTCTTTACCAGTTTTCCCTTTTTTACTTTATATCCTTTTTTGCATGGTAATACGTGTCTCATTTCTATCATTAGGATCATAGCACATGCCACGTATAAACTGACCTGACAAAACTGGACAGCAAAACGCTAGCCTTTGCACAAAGCAACAACAGCCAAGAAGTAAAATTACAATCAAGACCGAAGAAACCTCTGAACTTGACACCAACGCTCGTCACATGCCTTTGGGACCACGATAGCAGCCACCAAAGCAAAAGAAATGGCAGATCACCTTCACACCCGAGCTCGAAGCGGCTCCATCGCCGATATGCAACTTTGCGGACCTCCAGGTTGGCTCACCAAAAGCGAAACCATTATCGTTGAACGAATCAGACCGGGGCAACACCCCGGACATGCCATCAAACTTCAAATCTGGCAACCCCACACGACTAAGACGCCGGGGGAGAAAACCACACCTGCCATCCACGAACCACGAACCCAACACACGATGCACCATCTTCCAGATGCCGCCGATATGCAGACCACAATCTGCATCTGCTCCTAGACTTTCTCCCAATCTCCATGCTGCCATGGAGCAAACACGGTCGCAACTGCGGAGCCCGAGGACACAGGTCAACCATGAGGATGTCGCCGCCGCGACGCCATCCTTACTTGAACAAACTGATTTTCAAATCCATCCCCAACCACAGGACCGGTCGCCTCGTCTGAGTAGGATCTGAAGAAATTTTATTCAACGCCGCCCTCGCCGTCGCCGAAGCGAAGACAATGAACAGCCAAAAAATCTAAACTGCGAGAGTAAAAAAACGATCCATGCACGTAAAAATACATTGTTTGTACGTTTATGTATACATGCGTAAAAAAATTCAATACACATTCAACATTCTTCAAATACATGACATTTTTGGAACATTTTCTTTGAATAAACATTTAGTATGTTGTTTTTGAAACATTCAACATTCTTCAAACTTCAAATACATGACAATTTTTGGAACATTCTTCGATATACATGTTTGGAACATTTCCTTTGAATAACATTTTTCCAATGCATGTTGAACATTTGTTTTGAATGTTGCAAAAATAATTCTTAATATTATGCAAACATTTGTCTTCCAGTCTATTAACATTTTTTAAATGTGACAAACAATTTGTTTTTGAAATGTGTGGGTTTTTTAAGTCAACTTTTTTTTGAATTTTTCAACTTTTTTTATAGTACATGACCATGTTTTTAGGTTGTATAAAATTTGTTTTGTAAAAGGTGTCACTACTATTTTTTGGAACATTTGAACGTTTTTTAATGTCACGTGCATGTTTTAAACGCTATGAAATATTTTTTGTAAAATTACGCAAACATTTTCAAATTGTTCAATTTTTTTCTTTGAATGTCACAGTCATTTTTGGGAATATGTGAATATTTTCTAAATGTCACAAACATTTTTTTGAATGGTACAAACATTTTATAAAAGTTGACCGAATATTCTGTTTTTACATTTTATAAACATTTTCTAGAAATTCCATAGTTTGTTTGAGAGCGTGAACATTTTTAAATGTCGCAAACATTTTTGAATGCATTTTGTTTTAGCTTTAAAATTTGAATATCATTTTTCCAATTTTGGAAATGTAAATAAAAGCAGTAAAAAGGAAAAGAAAAGGGGAGAAGAACCCGATAGTCCTCCGTGTTGGACGGCCCATTTAAGAAAGTGCTTGAGGAGAGGGGGTCTTCTGTCTCGCACTAAAAAACGTTACCCATAAATTCGAAACCATACCTAGAAGAGAAAAGTTATACCAAGTAATTGCTATCTAAGTCCAGGTTCATCTGCTAATGATGAACAGTGAATTGAAAAAAGAAAAGTGAAAAAAAATCAACATCCAACATGCATGCAAATTTTCATGGCGTTTAGATATCCGACAAGGTTGCGGGAAGACCAAAATCAGGTCCAAATAGTGCATTTTTACAAAGATTTTTTTCAGAGCCAAATGTATTTCCATGATCTTCTCGAATATCCACTAAAAGCAGCAAGTCTGAGGTATCTATCTGAAAGCACTCACTAATTATCTAGGTTTAGTTTTCTCTTTTGCACAAATTATCTGAATTTGCAAAAGACATTGTTTCCTTTCTGTATGTTCTTCATTTGGTTGCGGGGAGGCATTCGTAAGCCAAAAGGACATTATTATTACACAAAAGCACTTTGTGTGGGTGCTATGATCTCTGACTATATGAACTTTAATCTGCTCGACAACATTTTTCAGATAATTTTACACAACACATTGCACATGCTAATAGGACGCTAAATTCCAGGGACTCAAAACGATCCGATTCCAAACGAACAAAGTTCGACGAATCATAGTTCTGTCGAACACGACCACGGCGAAACTATGCAATGTTCGTCTAACTATTTTCTAGTCCACACCGGTTGTCGAGATATATTTAACAGTTTTTTTGTTTTTAGAAGGTATTGTTTATAGACTTCGGAGCCGAGAAGCAAGGTGACATCCATCCAAACAATTATCTTCCCAAAACAAAGAACTTTCGTTGTTTACGACCTTTTTCGTCTAACTATTAACATTTTTAAAATGGCACGGACATTATTTTTTGAAAATGTGTGGTTTTTTATGTCAAAAGTATTTTTTTAATTGTTCAACTTTTTTATATTAGATGACCATGTTTTTAGGTTGTATAAAAAATAGTTTTGTAAAAAGTGTCACTACTATTTTTTGGAATGTTTGAACGTTTCTTAATGTCATGTGCATGTTTCAAATGGTATTAGATATTTTAAAAAATTATGCAAAAAATTTCAAATTTTCTTTCACTGTCACAGTGATTTTTGGGAATGTGTGAACATTTTCTAAATGTTACAAACATTTTTTTGAACGGTAAAAACATTTTATAAAAGTTGAGAGAATACTTTGTTTTTACATTTTATAAACATTTTCTAATAATTCCGCAGTTTTTTTGAAAGCGTGAACATTTTTTAATGTCCCAAAAAACTTAAATGCAATTTGTTTTAGCATTAAAATTTGAATATCATTTTTTCAATTTTAGAAATGTTAATAAAAACGGTAAAAGAAAAATAAAAAAAGGGAAGAAGAAAACAGAACCCGATACTCCCCCGTGTTGGGCGGCCCATTTAAGAAAGTGGTCGAGGAGTGGGGGTCTTCTGTCTTGCACTTAAAAAAGCAAGACAAAGCGTTACCCATAAATTCAGAAGTGCTACTGCTACTGATGAAGAGTAAATTAAAAAAAGAAAAGTGAAAAAAAATTCAACATCCAACATGCTCGGGTGCATGCAAATTTGCATGGTGTTAGGATATCCTACGGGGTTGCGGGAAGACCAAAATCGGGGCCAAATAGTGCATTTTTACAAAGATTATTTGAGAGCCAAATGTATCTCCTCGAATATCCACTGAAAACAGCAAGTAAGTCTGAGGTATCTATCTGAAAGCGCTCACTGATTATCTAGGTTTAGTTTTCTCTTTTGCGCAAATGATCTGAATTTGCAAAAGCCATTGTTTCATTTATGTTTGTTCTTCATTTGATTGCTGGGAGGCACTCGCAATCCAAAAGGACATTATTATTACACAAAAGCACTTTAATCTGCTCAACAACATTACATTTTTCAGATAATTTCACACAAGACATGGCACAGGCGAATAGGACCATAAACTCCAGGGACTCAAAATGATGTGATTCCGAACGAACAAAGTTGAATGAATCATAGTCCATGGCAGTGAGAAAGTAAAAGAAGATGGTAAGAAAAGTGATTGTGCATCTTGTGTATGTATGCAGGCAATGCAAGCTTGAGATATATCCATATCAAGATGTGGACTCTTGACAGCCAAACAAGTTTTGAGGCAGTTGATGTTTCCTAAGCAACATATATTAAGATATGTACTATGTATTATGGAATATGAATGCATCCATTCTGCATCATGGATGCTAAATCCTACCCGCAAGATATAAATGTTGCCAAGATATATATGTTGATTCATACAGCCACATAACTAACTCTATAAATGGAAAACCACATGGCTGATTGCTTCTCATCATCCTATTCCTATATATGATGATGATGATGATGATGATGATGATGATGATGCATAACAAAATGAAAGCAACCAGATGAAGGTGATAATGATGCAGAAAAGCAAGCAGAAATGATTTGGTGATGACAAAATAACGTACGTCTGCCATCCATACATCTAGTTCATCTGGCTACTACATCATCAACTCGACTGGAAATAATAAAAGCAACAGCGGCAGCATCTCTAATGTAGTAATAATCAACAAAAGACAGCCAGCATATGCGAGTGCGTGCGTTCATGCCTAGACCGAAAATATAAAACAAGTAGTTCACTAACTAGCTAGCTAAGCTAGGGAGCAGCAACACAAGCCCCATCCATGGATCCATCCATCCATCACTACGGCAGGGAAGGCCTACGACGACGACGGAGGAGCCGAGCCCGAAGGCCCAGGGGGCGGCTGCGTCTTGTCGAGCTTGGACAGGAGCCGCTGCATCTCAGCAAGGAGGCTCGCCGACACGGGCGCCGCTCCGGCTCCTCCAGCGGGAGCGGGAGCGGCTGGGAACGCCGCCGCTCCAACGTTGAGCGGCAAAGACCGCCCGTTCTTCAGGGACGAGATCATGTTCTCCACGTTCTTCCTCATGTCGGCACGAGCCAGCGGGGGCTTGGCGGGACGGGCAGGCGCAAGCGTGATCGCCTCCAGGTAGTTGAGCCCTAGGGTGGCCCAGGGGGGCCCGAACTGCCCGAAGATGCCTGGGATCTCCGCCTTGGTGTAGGCCGCCTCTGCCTCGGTGCTCTTCCCAAACACCACGCGCGCGTCGCGGCGCTCTTCTGATATGTCGCACTCCGACTCCACCAGGACGCCAAACCTGCGGAACTCTGAGAGCAGCTCCTCCTTGGTGGGGACCATGGTGCCGTCCAAGAATTTCACCCGGATCTCTGCTGGGTTGGCAAAGTATGCTGCTGCTGCGGGCTTCTTGTTTCTCCTCTTGTGGGCAGAGTTGGGCGCATCAGGAGGGCAGGGGCTCCCATTGGTAGCACCACCACTACCTTTTGCAGCAACTGCCTTGTTCTGGCTAGTCTCTTCAACCTTTTGAGTCTCATCACCTTGAGGCGCTCCAGCAGCGACCTCCTCCACTTTCTTGTACGTTTCCGGCAGCATCGCCTGAATCAGAGATGTGTATGACTCTTGAACTGCACGAACTTGCACACTTGCGTTTTTGTCTTTGTTTTCATCGGCGGGCTGGGATATGATATCTCCATGGATGATAGGTGGAAGCAAGCCACTTGTAGCAGGCACATCTTCAACAGCAGCAACTTGTTCATTTATATCTAGTACAGGAATACTAGCTTCCAGCTCCATGGCTTCCATCTCGACACTTGTGACGACAGGCACATCTACAACACTTTCCACATTCATATCTAATAACTGAATACCACCAGTTTCAGGCAGAGTCATCACTTGTGCCTGGGCACTTGCGGCAGCAACATCTGCGTTAAGAATATCCACATTCATACCAGCAGCTTCAGGCATTTTAACATCAGCCTGATGTTTGGCAGCAACATCTTGGCTAAGAGTAGTATCCACGTTCATATCCACATTCACAGGCATTGTAACTTGAGTCTGGGGCACATCTCCGTCCACATTCATATCAGTTGCTGGCTTTGTTGCTTCCTCCTCATTCTTTTTGGCAGATTGGTCAGATGAAGCATTCACAACGGATCCACCGTCCCCTTGCTCCTGCTCCTCTCCTGATTTTACTCCTCCAGACATTGTAGCTGAAATAGGGCTCTTTGACACCAACAAGCTGTTCTTCATCTTGGGATCAGGAACCCCAGCTCCCATGCCTGGTTTGACTTGGCTCATGATATCCTCAGCACTCACCTGCCTGATAGGAATGGCGGGCGTGATAACCAAGCCAGAGCCAGAGCCAGAGGCAGAGGCAGAGGCAGGCCCAAGAGTTGCTTTTGGGGAGGTTTTGTCAATCTTCTTCCTCTTGTTGATAACAGAGCCTTTTGGGGAGGTTCCATCCTGCTCCTGCTCCTTCTTCTTTCTGCCCCTCTTCTTCTTGTCAGAAACATTCTCCTCTTTCTTATTCTCCTCAGAAGCATCCTCCGCTGCACAGTCAAGAGCGGCCGTCTTCTTCTTCTTCTTCTTCTTGTTGTTGTTGTTGATAGAAGAAGAATCGGCACTGCCATCCTGATCCTTCTTCTTTCTACCACGCTTACCCTTGCCTTGTTTGGGAGTAGCAGCTGAATCTGAAACCAGGACATCTGCAGCAGCAGCAGCTTTCTCAACAGCAGCATTCTTGGGAATGTGTGAGCATTCATGGTCCTTGTAGGAGTCATGGTGAGCACCCTCGGCAAACACGGAGCTCCTAAGCAGGCCAAGGAAGTCCTCCGCGGCCTTGGGGAAGTGTCTCTTGTGAGAGACGTCCTCCCCGAAGCAGCGCAGCAGCAGCAGGACCTCCTGAGCAGCAACATTGTCCAGCGGAAGCGGAAGCGGCGGCGGCACCACCACCTTGCTCTTCTTCTTGTGCTTCTCATCCGGTGACCCCTTGTTATACTTGCTCTCATCCTTGTTAGCAGCTCTAGCGGGCGGCGATTTCTTTGGCGAATCATCTGACTTGTCCTCAAGAGCAAAGACGCCGATGTTGGTGTAGGGCGGCGAGAGATACTTGCTCTTCTTGCGCTCGCGCCTCCCGGAGAGGGCAGTGCCGCTCTCGGCCTTGTTCTGGCTGCTGAGTTTCTGCTCCTCCTCCTCCTCGGAGTCCATGAGCGAGGCTTTGGCGGGCCTCCTTGTCTGCTTGGGGGTCTTGTGTGCCATCTCGGCTTTGTCCTCCTCCTCCTCCTCCTTGTCCTTTGGAGTGGGGGCTTTGGTGCGCTTCTTTCTCTGCTTGGGCGTCTTGTGCTGCACCACGGCCTTCTTCTTCTCCTCCTCATCCTCTTCAGAGGCAGCACCGTCGTCGGCCAGCATGTCGAGATCAATCTTGTCGATGAGGTCGTCTTTGGTGCGGCGCTGGTAGCGGCCCGGGCCGTCGGGGCCCCATCCCTGGGCGAGCGCCTGGACCCAGGTCTTGAGGCGGGCGTGGTCCAGCAGGCCGAGGGCGGGGGCGTCGACGGCCGCGCTGCGGAGCGCGGCGAGGAACTCGCGGGGCTCGAGGAGGTTGGAGACGGCGGTGATGACGACCTTGTTGTTGTCGTCGGCCTGGGATGATTCTTGGGGGCCGCGGGCGCAGGGGCAGGTGAGGGCGTCGCAGAGGATGGCGACGGCGGTGGCCCTGGCGTGGGCGACGGCGGCGACAAAGGCGAGGCCTTTGTTGGCGGTTGCGAGGGCGTCGGCGTCGGGGGCGGCGAGGAAGGGCTTGACGGCGACGGCGGGGCGGTGGTCGTCGGAGTACTCGGCGCCGAGGGAGGAGACGAGGGGGGATTCAGAGGATGCGGCGTGGAGGCGCGCGGGCCACCAGTGGTGTCGGCCCTTGGTCTTGGCCCAGACGAGCTCCCCGGCGGCTAGGGTTTGGGGTTGGGGTTGCGGGGGTTGCGGGGGCTCGGGATCGTCCGTCGCCATCGGCGCAGGGGAGGGGAGGGGATTGGGATTGGGATTGGCGGCGGGTAGATGGATTTGGGGGAGGAGGGGAGGGGGGTTTAGGGCTGGCGGATGGATGGATGGATCCGATTTGATTGGATTTGGAAGGAGATTAATGCGGCGGGGCGGGGCGGAAGAGGAGGCGCCGACGGGGAAGAGAAAAAGGTTGGAGATTTGAGATTGGATGAGATCTCCTTCTCTTCTTCTCCGGGTCCGGTGGGGTGGGGTGGGGCGGGGCGGCGGCGAGGGTTGGGTGGGGAGTGGAGACGCTCTCTCTCTCTCTCGAGTGTGGAGTGGAGTGCCTCTCTCTCTCGATTTGTTCTCGTGTGTAGCGCCTGCCTGCCTCCACACCACACCACACCACACCACACCACGTGGAGATTCTCTCGCTCGCTCCAATCACCCCACAATACTACTAGCTGTGATTGCCCATGCATTGCCACGGAATATAAATTTAAACATTGTTATTCACCGCTAACGTTGATCCAACATTGCTAGTGGCTCGCTGCTATAAAAAAAAACCCACGATAAGCCCTCTTGTAGCCTCGACAATCCCTCCCGCTTAATGCGCTCACCCCACATAATAGTATGACACCGTCTTCCATATACAATGTACTCCCTTCGTTACAAATTTCTCTCTAAAATGTACCACATGCCTGTCTTGGCTAGCCTCCTCAGATCTAGAGCTCACCATGCATGATAAAATCAAATGAGAAACTAGAAAAGGCCCAAAAATTAGAAAAATCAAGGATAATTTCAAAAAATATGTAGAATTAAAACAAATAATAAAAAGTAGGTATTTAAAATTTTGAAATTTATTGAATCACATCATTTCTTTAGAATATGTTTACTTATAAAATATTCTTGTGAATGGCACATAGGCAAAACGCTGACAACAATTCCTGCAAGCTCTACAACGTTCAGCTCAGATGTACTTGTCTTAGTGCAGAAGTATGCCATCCCAACCTCGCCCTTCCCAAGCTTCCGACCAAGGATATAAATATAATGTTCCCTTAGGTCTGCCGGTTCAGCCCGATGATAGAGATAGATGTAGGAACAAACATTCCTTTAGAATCCCATCAACAGTGGACTGCTAAAACTTCTTCAAATGTGAGAGCAATCCTCTTCAAGGTGTCGCATACCTAACTTAAATGAAAATATATTCTCTTCTGCATATGATTTCACAAATGTACTTAGTTGAGTTCGTGTGTTCCATTCAAAACATAACATCATATTTTTTTATGTTTTTCTATTTTAACAATCGACACATGAAATACTTGGTGCATGTATTTCCATACGAGATCTAACATGTAGCTGTAGTTTCAAAACAAAGCCATGCATAGTTATGTATAGTCATAGTTACCATGCCCTTTTAACTTACTCACCACCAAGTCCTAAGCAGCGATGGAGTTTCTTCCTTCGAACCAAAGAAGTGGTTTATAATATGAAAAATAGAACCAGAAAACAAATAGTGAAGATAAACCTAAGTTGGAAGAATGTAGATTTTTGGATTTCCGCATATAGATGTACTAATATGCAGCACTGCAGTCAGAGGTATATCAGCATCATGGTTTCGACTTTCCAGAGATTTTCTCAAAAGCCAATTCAACCTGATTATTGCAGGTGCAGGTCTCTCATATTTTCTTAAATTTATCAATCACGGGTATATCAACATTATGTTTATCTCCAATATAGTTACAATGGAACAATCGGATGTATTCAATTGATAGTGAAAGAGCCAAGATTGCAAGGTGAGATGTATTCCATTCCCTCCGTCCCAAAATAAGTGTCTCAACTTTTGTACTAACTTAAGTTGAGACACTTAATTTGGGACAGAGGGAGTATATATATAATGAATATAAATAAAATTACTATGATGTAGCACTAAGACCTTTGTAGTATTTTCCTTCTTGTGAAAAGCTTATGTGAACACAAGGTACATCTCATACTTGCCTGTGTCACTACCTCACTATAAAATGCTACAAATAGACATACATCTATATGCAGTGATTTACTGAACAAAATCTAAAGATACTTAATGTTATTACTTTCAACACATACTTTTTATTTGAAAAACATTAAAATACTCTGTAGAAATTGTTATTATCATGTAAAGTACACTTTATAAAACAATTATAGAACTAATTTTTTATATAAATTCGAGAGCAACATCTTAAGGCTGGAATTAACAAAAAGGCATGTACTACATCCAGCATCATCTTAAGTAGCAACACACAGATATTAGGTAGGTGTGTGTACAGAAAGCTCTTGATTGAGCAGCATTTTAGTACATCATATATAGTAGCTAATTTTCAGGACATATTGGTCATTGAATAGTCGGAAGAAGTAAACAGATGGTTACCGTAAGTTTCGCCATTGTGGAGCTTACACAGTCGTCCACCTTATCCTGACCTTGGTATTGAATCATTGTTACAGCACACACAAATACGGATATCAAATAAAAATCAGAAAACAAGTTGCATTCTCTGCCAAAACCATATGCAATACCTCCTGTAGTAGGAGTATTTTCAGTAACTACTCTGATGTACTATTGCTCCTAATTTCAGTAAACAAATAAAATACATGCAGAACTAACACATGGGATACTGAGAAAAACCAAAACATAAAGAAGAAATTATTGTTCGCCTGAAATATGAAGCTAACTCTGATGTACTGCAATAGCCGTCTGTGTAACCTCGTCGGTTATCCACTCCATCCGTCAAACTCTCCTCCGATTGCTGTCACCGCGGCCTATCGATCACAACAAGAAGACTATATGTAGAGAATGGCGTAACAAAATAAACAAGGCTATCAAATTTCTGCTACAAAGAACGCAAACTCTGTCAGTAGTTACAAAACTGAAAAAAAATATAATTTCTCCTACATCTACATATTAGCAATGATGGATTTACTTTCTTTTTTGAGAAAGAATCAAATTGTCAAATGTGTAGAGAAATATTAGAGGTCCATGCTCATACCTTTTCTCTATCCTGAAAAACATGACAGTTAACAGGGGCACATGAACCTGCACCGCATTTGGCACAAAAATTCACAGTAAGTCGTGAAATAGAAGAACAATATAACTATTATTCCGTCTCCATTAGAAGTTTTTTGATGAATTTGTATCAACAATAAAAGTGCAGGTCATAACCAAGAAATCAAGATCGGGCTCGAGTTCTGTATTAGGAATCAGATCAAGAAGAGAACAAAACAAAATTTCAGAGAGGAGAAGGAAGAAAGAGAGCTTACTGGTAGTTGTACTTGGACCCCTGATCCAGCCAAAGCAGGTGGCACTGTGGAATCGGTCTCGGAAGGCCTCAACAGCAAGAGGGCCGTTGACGTGCTCTACGCGCAGGCCCGGGACGAACTCCTCGAACACCTCCGCCACTGGTTAATGACGGGTCCCTGGGCGAAAGGAAGTGGCAGATAGGACCTTCGGTGGCACCTCTTTATCAAAGGACTGGCCCGCTTCCCATCTCCCTGTTGGGGAACGTTGCAGAAAACAAAAAATTTCCTACGGCTTCACCAAGATCCATCTATGAGTTCATCTAGCAACGAGTAATCGGATGCATCTACATACCTTTGTAGATCGCGAGCGGAAGCGTTCAAAGAACGGGGATGAAGTAGTCGTACACGACGTGATCCAAATCACCGGAGATCCTAGCACCGAACGGACGGCACCTCCGCGTTCAACACACGTACAGTCAGCGTGACGTCTCCTCCTTCTTGATCCAGCAAGGGGAGAGGAGAAGTTGATGAAGACCCAGCAGCACGACGGCGTGGTGGTGGATGCAGGGCGTCACAGTAGCAGGGCTTCGCCTATACTACGAGAGAGAGATGTAACAGGGGAGAGGGAGGCGCCAAAGGCTGAGGTATGATGTCCTCCATCTCCCCCACTATATATAGGGGTGTCTAGGGGGGGAGCCGGCCCTAGGAGATCCAATCTCCTAGAGGGGCGGCGGCCAAGGGGTGGGGGGCTTGCCCCCCAAGCAAGGGGGTGCCCCCCTTTAGGGTTTCCCCAAAACCCTAGGCGCATGGGCCCTTTTGGGGCTGGTGCCCTTGGCCCATATAGGCCAAGGCGCACCCCCTACAGCCCATGTGGCCCCCGGGGCAGGTGGCCCCACCCGGTGGACCCCCGGGACCCTTCCGGTGGTCCCGGTACAATACCGGTGACCTCGAAACTTGTCCCGATGGCCGAAATAGCACTTCCTATATATAATTCTTTACCTCCGGACCATTCCGGAACTCCTCGTGACGTCCGGGATCTCATCCGGGACTCCGAACAACATTCGGGTTACTGCGTATACATATCTTCACAACCCTAGCGTCACCGAACCTTAAGTGTGTAGACCCTACGGGTTCGGGAGACAGGCAGACATGACCGAGACGACTCTCCGGTCAATAACCAACAGCGGGATCTGGATACCCATGTTGGCTCCCACAGGCTCCACGATGATCTCATCGGATGAACCACGATGTCGAGGATTCAAGCAACCCCGTATGCAATTCCCTTTGTCAATCGATATGTTACTTGCCCGAGATTCGATCGTCGGTATCCCAATACCTCGTTCAATCTCGTTACCGGCAAGTCACTTTACTCGTACCGTAATGCATGATCCCGTGACCAGACACTTGGTTACTTTGATCTCATTATGATGATGCATTACTGAGTGGGCCCAGTGATACCTCTCCGTCATACGGAGTGACAAATCCCAGTCTTGATCCGTGTCAACCCAACAGATACTTTCGGAGATACCCGTAGTCTACCTTTATAGTCACCCAGTTACGTTGTGACGTTTGGTATACCCAAAGCACTCCTACAGTATCCGGGAGTTACACGATCTCATGGTCTAAGGAAAGGATACTTGACATTAGAAAACTCTAGCAAACGAACTATACGATCTTTATGCTATGTTTAGGATTGGGTCTTGTCCATCACATCATTCTCCTAATGATGTGATCTCGTTATCAATGACATCCAATGTCCATAGTCAGGAAACCATGACTATCTGTTGATCAACGAGCTAGTCAACTAGAGGCTTACTAGGGACTTGTTGGTGTCTGTTATTCACACATGTATTACGATTTCCGGATAACACAATTATAGCATGAATAAAGACAATTATCATGAACAAGGAAATATAATAATAATGCTTTTATTATTGCCTCTAGGGCATATTTCCAACAGTCTCCCACTTGCACTAGAGTCAATAATGTAGTTACATTGTGATGAATCGAACACCCATGGAATTCTGGTGTTGATCATGTTTTGCCCTAGGGAGAGGTTTAGTCAACGGATCTGCTACATTCAGGTCCGTATGTACTTTACAAATCTCTATGTCTCCATCTTGAACATTTTCACGAATGGAGTTGAAGCGACGCTTGATGTGCCTTGTCTTCTTGTGAAACCTGGGCTCCTTGGCAAGTGCAATAGCTCCAGTGTTGTCACAAAAGAGTTTGATTGGCCCCGACGCATTGGGTATGACTCCTAGGTCGGTGATGAACTCCTTCACCCATATTGCTTCATGTGCTGCCTCCGAGGCTGCCATGTACTCCGCTTCACATGTAGATCCCGCCACGACGCTCTGCTTGCAACTGCACCAGCTTACTGCTCCACCATTCAAAATATACACGTATCCGGTTTGTGACTTAGAGTCATCCAGATCTGTGTCGAAGCTAGCGTCGACGTAACCCTTTACGACGAGCTCTTCGTCACCTCCATAAACGAGAAACATTTCCTTAGTCCTTTTCAGGTACTTCAGGATATTCTTGACCGCTGTCCAGTGTTCCTTGCCGGGATTACTTTGGTACCTACCTACCAAACTTACGGCAAGGTTTACATCAGGTCTGGTACACAGCATGGCATACATAATAGAACCTATGGCTGAGGCATAGGGGATGGCACTCATCTCTTCTATATCTTCTGCCGTGGTCGGACATTGAGCTGAGCTCAATTTCATACCTTGTAACACAGGCAAGAACCCCTTCTTAGACTGATCCATATTGAACTTCTTCAATATCTTATCAAGGTATGTGCTTTGTGAAAGACCTATGAGGCGTCTTGATCTATCTCTATAGATCTTGATGCCTAATATATAAGCAGCTTCTCCAAGGTCCTTCATTGAAAAACTCTTATTCAAGTAGGCCTTGATGCTGTCCAAGAGTTCTATATCATTTCCCATCAAAAGTATGTCATCTACATATAATATGAGAAATGCTACAGAGCTCCCACTCACTTTCTTGTAAACGCAGGCTTCTCCATAAGTCTGCGTAAACCCAAACGCTTTGATCATCTCATCAAAGCGAATGTTCCAACTCCGAGATGCTTGCACCAGCCCATAAATCGAGCGTTGGAGCTTGCACACTTTGTCAGCATTCTTAGGATCGACAAAACCTTCCGGGTGCATCATATACAATTCTTCCTTAAGGAAACCATTAAGGAATGCCGTTTTGACGTCCATTTGCCATATCTCATAATTGTAAAATGCGGCAATTGCTAACATGATTCGGATGGACTTTAGCTTCGCTACCGGTGAGAAAGTCTCATCGTAGTCAACCCCTTGAACTTGTCGATAACCCTTAGCGACAAGACGAGCTTTATAGATGGTCACATTTCCATCCGCGTCTGTCTTCTTCTTAAAGATCCATTTATTTTCTATGGCTCGCCGTTCAACGGGCAAGTCAGTCAAAGTCCATACTTCGTTTTCATACATGGATCCTATCTCGGATTTCATGGCTTCTAGCCATTTGTCGGAATCCGGGCCCGCCATCGCTTCTTCGTAGTTCGAAGGTTCACCGTTGTCTAACAACATGATTTCCAAGACAGGGTTGCCGTACCACTCTGGTGCAGAACGTGTCCTTGTGGACCTTCGAATTTCAGTAGGAGCTTGATCAGAAGTATCTTAATCATTATCATTAACTTCCTCTCTAGTCGGTGCAGGCACCTCAGGAACATTTTCTTGAGTTGCGCCATTTTCCGGTTCAAGAGGTAATACTTCATCAAGTTCTACTTTCCTCCCACTTACTTCTTTCGAGAGAAACTCTTTCTCTAGAAAGAATCCATTCTTGGCAACAAAGATCTTGCCTTCGGATCTGAGGTAGAAGGTATACCCAGCAGTTTCTTTAGGGTATCCTATGAAGACGCATTTTTCCGACTTGGGTTCGAGCTTTTCAGGTTGAAGTTTCTTGACATAAGCATCGCATCCCCAAACTTTTAGAAACGACAACTTAGGTTTCTTCCCAAACCATAATTCATACGGTGTCGTCTCAACGGATTTCGACGGAGCCCTATTTAAAGTGAATGCGGCAGTCTCTAAAGCATAGCCTCAAAAAGATAGCGGTAAATCGGTAAGAGACATCATAGATCGCACCATATCTAATAAAGTGCGATTACGACGTTCGGACACACCATTACGCTGAGGTGTTCCAGGCGGCGTGAGTTGTGAAACTATTCCACATTTTCTTAAGTGTGTGCCAAATTCGTGACTCAAGTATTCTCCTCCACGATCTGATCGTAGAAACTTGATCTTCCTGTCACGTTGATTCTCAACTTCACTCTGAAATTCCTTGAACTTTTCAAAGGTTTCAGACTTGTGTTTCATTAAGTAGATATACCCATATCTACTCAAGTCATCAGTGAGGGTGAGAACATAACGATAGCCACCGCGAGCCTCAACGCTCATTGGACCGCACACATCAGTATGTATGATTTCCAATAAGTTGGTTGCTCGCTCCATTGTTCCTGAGAACGGAGTCTTGGTCATTTTACCCATGAGGCATGGTTCGCACGTGTCAAATGATTCATAATCAAGAGACTCTAAAAGTCCATCAACATGGAGCTTCTTCATGCGTTTGACACCTATGTGACCAAGGCGGCAGTGCCACAAATATGTGGGAATATCATTATCAACCTTACATCTTTTGGTACTCACACTATGAATATGTGTAGCGTTACGCTCGGGATTCATTAAGAATAAACCATTCACCATAGGAGCATGACCATAAAACATATCTCTCATATAAATAGAACAACCATTATTCTCGGATTTAAATGAGTAGCCATCTCGAATTAAACGAGATCCCGATACAATGTTCATGCTCAAAGCTGGCACTAAATAACAATTATTAAGGTTTAAAACTAATCCCGAAGGCAATATAGAGGTAGCGTGCCGACGGCGATCACATTGACCTTGAAACCATTCCCGACGCGCATCGTCACCTCGTCCTTTGCCAGTCTCCGCTTATTCCGCAGCCCCTGCTTTGAGTTACAAATGTGAGCAACTGCACCGGTATCAAATACCCAGGAGCTACTACGGGTACTAGTAATGTACACATCAATTACATGTATATCATATATACCTTTTCTTTTGCCGGCCTTCTTGTCTGCTAAGTATTTGGGGCAGTTCCGCTTCCAGTGACCACTTCCCTTGCAATAAAAGCACTCAGTCTCGGGCTTGGTTCCATTCTTTGGCTTCTTCCCAGCAGCTTGCTTGCCGGGCGCGGCAACTCCCTTGCCGTCCTTCTTGAAGTTCTTTTTACCCTTGCCCTTCTTGAACTTAGTGGTTTTATTGACCATCAACACTTGATGTTCCTTCTTGACTTCTACCTCTGCTGATTTCAGCATTGCAAATACCTCAGGAATGGTCTTTTCCATCCCCTGCATATTGAAGTTCATCACAAAGCTCTTGTAGCTTGGTGGAAGCGACTGGAGGATTCTGTCAATGACCGCATCATCCGGGAGATTAACTCCCAGCTGAGTCAAGCGGTTATGTAACCCAGACATAGTGAGTATGTGCTCACTGACAGAACTATTTTCCTCCATCTTACAGCTAAAGAATTTGTCGGAGACTTCATATCTCTCGACCCGGGCATGAGCTTGAAAAACCATTTTCAGCTCTTCGAACATCTCATATGCTCCATGTCTCTCAAAACGCTTTTGGAGCCCCGACTCTAAACTGTAAAGCATGCCGCACTGAACGAGGGAGTAGTCATCAGCACGTGTCTGCCAAGCGTTCATAACGTCTTGGTTCTGTGGGACAGGCGGGTCACCTAGCGGTGCTTGTAGGACATAATCTTTCTTGGCAGCTATGAGGATGATCCTCAGGTTCCGGACCCAGTCCGTATAGTTGCTGCCATCGTCTTTCATCTTGGTTTTCTCTAGGAACGCGTTGAAGTTGAGGACTACGTTGGCCATTTGATCTACAAGACATATTGTAAATATTTTAGACTAAGTTCATGATAATTAAGTTCATCTAATCAAATTATTCAATGAACTCCCACTTAGATAGACATCCCTCTTCTAGTCATCTAAGTATAACATGATCCGAGTCAACTAGGCCGTGTCCGATCATCACGTGAGACGGACTAGTCAACGTCGGTGAACATCTTCATGTTGATCGTATCTTCTATACGACTCATGCTTGACCTTTCGGTCTTCTGTGTTCCGAGGCCATGTCTGTACATGCTAGGCTCGTCAAGTCAACCTAAGTGTTTGCATGTGTAAATCTGTCTTACACCCGTTGTATGTGAACGTTTGGATCAAACACCCGATCATCACGTGGTGCATTGAAACAACGAACTGTCGCAACGGTGCACAGTTAGGGGGAACACTTCTTGAAATTATTATGAGGGATCATCTTATTTACTACCGTCGTTCTAAGTAAACAAGATGCAAAACATGATAAACATCACATGCAATCAAATAATAAAAGTGACATGATATGGCCAATATCACATAGCTCCTTTGATCTCCATCTTGGGGCTCCATGATCATCTTGTCACCGGCTTGACACCATGATCTCCATCATCATGATCTCCATCATCGTGTCTCCATGAAGTTGCTCGCCAACTATTACTTCTACTACTATGGCTAACGCGTTTAGCAATAAAGTAAAGTAATTTACATGGCGTTTCTCAATGACACGCAGGTCATACAAAAATAAAGACAACTCCTATGGCTCCTGCCGGCTGTCATACTCATCGACATGCAAGTCGTGATTCCTATTACAATAGCATCAACAACTCATACATCATATATAGATCATTCATCATTCATCACAACTTTGGCCATATCATATCACAAAGCACTTGCTGCAAAAACAAGTTAGACGTCCTCTAATTGTTGTTGCAAGTTTTACGTGGCTGAATTAGGGTTCTAGCAAGAACGTTTTCTTACCTACGTGAAAGCCACAACGTGATTTGTCAACTTCTATTTACCCTTCATAAGGACCCTTTTCATCGAATCCGCTCCAACTAAAGTAGGAGAGACAGACACCCGCCAGCCACCTTATGCAACTAGTGCATGTTAGTCGGTGGAACCGGTCTCACGTAAGCATACGTGTAAGGTTGGTCCGGGCCGCTTCATCCCACAATACCGTTGAAGCAAGATAAGACTAGTAGCTGCAAGAAAGTTGACAACATCTACGCCCACAACAAATTGTGTTCTACTCGCGCAAGAAGAACTACTCATAGACCTAGCTCATGATGCCACTGTTGGGGAACGTTGCAGAAAACAAAAATTTTCCTACGGCTTCACCAAGATCCATCTATGAGTTCATCTAGCAACAAGTAATCGGATGCATCTACATACCTTTGTAGATCGCGAGCGGAAGCGTTCAAAGAATGGGGATGAAGTAGTCGTACACGACGTGATCCAAATCACCGGAGATCCTAGCACCGAACGGACGGCACCTCCGCGTTCAACACACGTACGGTCAGCGTGACGTCTCCTCCTTCTTGATCCAGCAAGGGGAGAGGAGAAGTTGATGAAGACCCAGCAGCACGACGGCGTGGTGGTGGATGCAGGGCGTCACAGTAGCAGGGCTTCGCCTATACTACGAGAGAGAGATGTAACAGGGGAGAGGGAGGCGCCAAAGGCTGAGGTATGATGTCCTCCATCTCCCCCACTATATATAGGGGTGTCTAGGGGGGGAGCCGGCCCTAGGAGATCCAATCTCCTAGAGGGGCGGCGGCCAAGGGGTGGGGGGCTTGCCCCCCAAGCAAGGGGGCGCCCCCCTTTAGGGTTTCCCCAAAACCCTAGGCGCATGGGCCCTTTTGGGGCTGGTTCCCTTGGCCCATATAGGCCAAGGCGCACCCCTACAGCCCATGTGGCCCCCGGGGCAGGTGGCCCCACCCGGTGGACCCCCGGGACCCTTCCGGTGGTCCCGGTACAATACCGGTGACCCCGAAACTTGTCCCGATGGCCGAAATAGCACTTCCTATATATAATTCTTTACCTCCAGACCATTCCGGAACTCCTCGTGACGTCCGAGATCTCATCCGGGACTCCTAACAACATTCGGGTTACTGCATATACATATCTTCACAACCCTAGCGTCACCGAACCTTAAGTGTGTAGACCCTACGGGTTCGGGAGACAGGCAGACATGACCGAGACGACTCTCCGGTCAATAACCAATAGCGGGATATGGATACCCATGTTGGCTCCCACATGCTCCACGATGATCTCATCGGATGAACCACGATGTCGAGGATTCAAGCAACCCCGTATGCAATTCCCTTTGTCAATCGATATGTTACTTGCCCGAGATTCGATCGTCGGTATCCCAATACCTCGTTCAATCTCGTTACCGGCAAGTCACTTTACTCGTACCGTAATGCATGATCCCGTGACCAGACACTTGGTTACTTTGATCTCATTATGATGATGCATTACTGAGTGGGCCCAATGATACCTCTCCGTCATATGGAGTGACAAATCCCAGTCTTGATCCGTGTCAACCCAACAGATACTTTCGGAGATACCCGTAGTCTACCTTTATAGTCACCCAGTTACGTTGTGACGTTTGGTATACCCAAAGCACTCTTACGGTATCCGGGAGTTACACGATCTCATGGTCTAAGGAAAGGATACTTGACATTGGAAAACTCTAGCAAACGAACTATACGATCTTTATGCTATGTTTAGGATTGGGTCTTGTCCATCACATCATTCTCCTAATGATGTGATCTCGTTATCAATGACATCCAATGTCCATAGTCAGGAAACCATGACTATCTGTTGATCAACGAGCTAGTCAACTAGAGGCTTACTAGGGACTTGTTGGTGTCTGTTATTCACACATGTATTACGATTTCCGGATAACACAATTATAGCATGAATAAAGACAATTATCATGAACAAGGAAATATAATAATAATGCTTTTATTATTGCCTCTAGGGCATATTTCCAACACTCCTGGCGGCTCGTCTAAGATGAAGGCGCGGCGGACCCATGGCATGGGGTAGGGCGGCAGGGTTGCGTACTTGCGTAGGGATGTTTGTCGCCTGAATTGCTGGTGAGGGGACGAAGGCGCGCGGGTGGTCGCGGGAGGGAGCGCCGCTGCTCCAGGCCGGATGGTTCTCCTTCGTGAGCAGGTTTGGAGACGAGAACTTCTGGTTTCGTGAGATCGCTGCTACGGGAGAGTGAGGCTGATGGGGTGGTTTCGGGTTTGAGTGAGATCGTGGTTGTGTGGAGACGTGCGGGATTTTCTCTTTTTTTCGCTGGTTTGGAGGGTGGGTTCGTGCGTGGGGGGTGGGGGATTGAACGAGGTGGGGGTATCGAACGAGGTTGAACCATCACGACGTTCGATCCCCCTTTAATAGTAGAGATTTGAGTGAGATCGTGGTTGTGTGGAGGCGTGCGGGATTTTCTCTTTTTTCGCTGGTTTGGAGGGTGGGTTCGTGCGTGGGGGTGGGGGATCAAACGAGGTGGGGGTATCGAAGGAGGTTGAACCATCACGACGTTCGATCCCCCTTTAATAGTAAAGATACTACTACTCCCTTCTTTCTTATTGAGGGGTTGTTCGGTAATATTCCCGCTTCGTGAAATCAGAGGATCTGTGGAGCGCCTCCTATCCCACTCCGCGATTTTGAACTGCCGCTCTTCCAGCTCCGGGAGCGGAGTTGTGGAGAGGAGGCCCTTACCCCCCATGTTAGCTTCGACTAAGGTCATTCATCAAGTTTGTTGGAAACTATACCGACATCCACAAGAACCAATTTATATCATGTCAAAAATCAGGATATGCAATGATGAACATGTGCCTGGAAGAGAGATCGCCATGAGCTACCTCAAAGCAATCCGCTAGGACAGCTGAATGTTCTTTCCATACATGCTTCCACCATCTCTAGACAATCCGACTCCCCTCACTTTGGTCATGCCGCAGAAGACGACCTCTTCCCGACCAAGAGCCCTAGCCTCCGTCGTGTGTGTCGCATTTAGGGAATGGTATATTCCCTCCGAAGCTCCGGCTACTACTTCTCCTCTGTGATTTTGCGTAACATAGTACCAATAGCCCCATTCCTGCTATCACAAAATGCAATATCAATGTTCTGTTTCTAACATCCTAGCGCTGCCTTCTGCCATTTCGCGCTAGGCAGTCTTTTAACACTTTGCCCTTTCACTGCTTCTCGACATTCCCACCAGATATACCATGCGCCGATGATAATCGTCTCCTGAAGCCCAAGTTGTCCCAAAACAGGTGATTTCCTCACCGGGGATCTCGATATTTCTTCAAGCACTATTGAACATGAGCGGTCGGTGCACAAGGCTTGATCAATGATCTCATCTAATCCCAAAGACTTCCATACCCGTTGTGCTCTCTTGCAAGTGAAAACAACATGTCTTATATCCTCCGGCCCGTCCTGACAAATAGGACATTGTGGCGATACATTAATGTGTGTCTGGTCCGAAGAACACCCACATCGGGTATGATTCCATGCAATGCTCTCCACACAAAGATTTTTATTTTACCTAGGATTTGAAGCTTCCACATAATGTCCCAAACTCGGTTGATATATGATGTCTCCGTCGGCGCACTTCTCAGCCTTGGCCCAAATTGATGCTCCCATTCGATATGGTAAGCTGGTCAAACAGAAAAAGAAATGTGATCTAGTTGAATTACAAGCCACAAAAATTTCTGGAAGCTGGTCTGTCAATGGAATCCTTAATATTCTTTCAACATCCAATGGTAGAAAAATACTTCTAATCAATGTTTCATCCCACCAACCTATAACAGGATCTATAAGCTCGTCAACAATGCTGAGTAACACATCCCCTCTCCGTGTGATAATTTTCCTAGAGTGACTTTCCGCCAAATATTGATCCTTGTACCTGGTCCCACTCTCCAAATATGGCTCTTTTAAAAGTTTGGAGGCCTGCCACAATACTCTGCCATGTAAAAGAGGGTCCCTTTTTTGGGCCAGCATTGAGTAGATTGCCGCCAGGGTAATTTTTTGCTCTTAACACTTGTGCACATAAAGTGTGTTATTAATCTCCAACTCTGCTTTGCTAGCATAGCCAAATTAAAAGCATGCAGGTCTAAACCACATTCCTCCTTTTTCCTTGAGTAAACACATTCTCCACCATGCAAACCAGTGCATTCTTTTTTTCCTCTTTAGTGCCCCCCCCAACCAAAATGCCTCCATGGATAGTAATATTTCCTTCTAGCGCTTGAAATAGTTCATAATCCTTTCAACAAGATATTCAAAGCTATCACTTCTATCTAGCCCAATCATGGCTGGAAGGCCGAGATACTTATCGGGCATTGCCTCAGTCAAGATATTAAGCTCAACACACATTAGGGTTTTCACCTCTACTGCAACATTTGGACTAAAAAAGATACTACTTTTCCCTCCACTCACCAACTGTCCTAAGCTTGCACAATATTCATCTAATGCATGTCTCAATGAGGTTGCATTAATCATATATGCTTTCATAAGGATTAAGGAATTATCAACAAAAAGTAAATGTGAAACGGATGGTGCATTTGTGCACACCTTGACACCTTCAATGCCACGAACCTCCTCTTTTTGAGCCAAAGTACTAGACAAACCTTCTGCACACATCAAAAAGGAAAAATTGGGACACGGGATCTCCCTGACGGAGCCCCATAGTTGGAATAAAACCTTCATTCTCCTAATCATTAAATCGGACCTTGTATTTCACAGATCGAACGTAGGCCATTATCAGTTGGACAAACTCACTATGAAAATCCAATCATTTTCTCCAGAAACTTCCATTCAACTCTGTCATAGGCTTCATGCATATCTATCTTGACAACACAATATCCAACCTTCTCTTTCTTCCTGTTTTTATAACATGTAGACTTTCATATGCTAATAAGATGTTGTTAGTGATTAGTCTGCTAGGAACAAAAGCACTATCAACTGGGGATATAATATCATCCAGGACTTTAACATGAAAGCTATCATCTTTGAAATAACTTTATAAAAGAACATTGCATAGGCTAATTGGTCAGTATTGTGTAATCTTTTCTGGATCATCCACTTTGAGCATAAGAACTATAATTGTATCATTCCAGTCAACTGGAATTACTTTTTCATTTATGGCTTTAAGAACTTTAGTAGTCAAATCATCATCGATAAATATGCCATCACTTAAAAAAACAAGATTGTGTGTAACCCATCCGTACCTGGTGCCCTCAAATCACCAACCAAGAATAAAGCCTTCTTAACATCATCTGCTGAATAAGGCTTCATGAGCTCATTGTTCATAACTGAAGATACACATGGGACCACTTTCTCAATCAAGGAAATATCCGGCTCATCAATTTCAGTAGAGAACGGTCCAACAAAATACTCTAAAACTAAGGGGTCCAATGTTTATCCAGGTTCAGGAGAGGATGGCGAAGCTGAACTACATCTACAACTGCATCGACATAGAGGCTCTGTGGATGCTTCAAATAAAAAGAGCATAATTTTCCAGGCTTGTGCAGACCTTCAGGAGTAGGGGGCTGCTAGAAGATAGCATCCACACCAGTGTGGAAGATCAAGTAGCCAGAGGTTAGGGTTATGCACAACACCTTCAGGAGATCAATGGAGACCATCTCCAGGTACTTCAGGAAGGTGTTGTATGCTGTTGGGGCACTCATAAGAGAGATGATCGTGTCGCCAACCAGCCGAACTCCTACCAAGATTTGCACTAGCCCAAGATGGTATCCATACTTCAAGGTGGGCACTGACAGTATGTAGTTCATGCCTTGATATGCATGTATTGTTCGGCTATAGCCATAACACAATCTTGTAATGCCATTTCAGGATTGCATTGGGGCAATAGAAGATACTCATGTCACTACCAGAGTGCTGAGGTCACAGTCTGCAGCATACAGGGGTAGAAAGCACTACACAAGCCAGGATGTGCTTGCTGCTATTGACTTCGTTCTGAAGTTCACATGCTGGCTGGCTAGGAAGGATCAGGACATGATGCTAACATTCGCAGTGACAACATGAGTCGTCCTGATGGCATCAACATCCCCGATGGCAAGTTCTACCTAGGAGATGCTAGTTATGCATGACGGCCATGTGTTCTTCCATCCTTTAGGAAAACCAGGTACCATCTGAACGAGTTCGTTGGTAGGAACTACCATAGGACTCCACAGGAGTTGTTTAATCTCAAACACTCCAGCCTTAGAGTTACTGTTGAGAGGGGATTTGGAGCTCTGAAGAACATGTTTAAGATCTTAGATCAGAAGCCATTACACACTTTCCCCACTCAGGTTAAGCTTGTTCTTACTTATTGCATTCTGCATAACTGGATCATGCAATGGGTTTGTGATGAACTGGTGCCCGAGGAGGAAGAGGTGACGCCTGGCGATGTTGTCAGCTCCGGCCATGATGTGGAGGCATTTGACAATGAAGCTTGGAAGAACAAAATGATGGAGTGGGCACATGCAATGTCAGATAACAGATGTCAAACAATGATCTGAAGAAAAAAGAGCAAGATCAGCAACATAAGAGAAGAAGCAGCAGATGAGGAGGAGAAGAAGAAGAAACAACGTCAGGAGAACAAGAGGAAGAGGATGGACTTCCACCTAGTTAGCACCGATGAAAATTCCCCTATTCAGCCATACGACTCTTACTAATTTGCACTGCTCCAGAAATCTTCCGATTCAGCGATTTATCGTCCGATTTATCGCTACTCATGCGTGACCGATAAGATTATGCCTTATCTTCACCGTTTATCATTTGGGCCGATTTATCACTCTGACAAGCGATTTATCACGAATCTACCGATAAATTGGGCCTATTCCTAACATTATGTTTACAAAAACTATGTTTATTTGTGTTTTGTGGACCTTGCTTTGCAATATGTACCATTGTCCTATTTTGTTTGTCATTATAAGCGGATTCAAAGGCTAGGAATGAAGCTATAATATATTTTAGTGTTGGGAACCTGAGATTTGCAAAAAATGGCCGACTAATAGTCCACCGATAAAATTGATTAATCGGCCGATTTCCAATTAATCTCTAATCCCCAGCTGACCGAGACGCTAACGATAAGCAATATCCTCAACAATGCTAATTTGTACTGCCATTTGATAGTAGTTGGGATGAACTGTCATTTGTATCCTAGCTAGGACTGAAACTATGTTCAGATCGTGTGTGGTAAGGTGATACTGTTGGGGATCGTAGCAGAAATTTAAAATTTTCTACGCATCACCAAGATCAATCTATGGAGTAATCTAGCAACGAGGGGAAGGGGAGTGCATCTACATACCCTTGTAGATCGCTAAGCGGAAGCGTTGCAAGAACGCGGATGAAGGAGTCGTAGTCATAGCGATTCAGATCGCAGTTGATTCCGATCTAAGCGCCAAACAACGGCGCCTCCGCGTTCAACACACGTGCAGCCCGGTGACGTCTCCCACGCCTTGATCCAGCAAGGGGAGAAGGAGAGGTTGGGGAAGACTCCATCCAGCAGCAGCACGACGGCGTGGTGGTGGTGGAGGAGCGCGGAACTCTAGCAGGGCTTCGCCAAGCACTACGAGAGACGAGGAGGGAGACAGGTAGGGCTGCGCCAAGAGGGAGATGATCTCGTGTGTCTTGCAGCCCCCAATACCTCAAGTATATATAGGGGAAGGGGAGGGGCTGTGCCCCCATCTAGGGTTCCCTCCCTAGGGGTGGCGGCATCCCCAAAACCCATCTAGGGTGGCGGCCAAGGGGGGAGAGGGGGGCGCACCTAGGGTGGGCCTTAGGGCCCATCTGCCCTAGGGTTTGCCCCCCTCCCCTCTAGGAGGCGCCTTGGGCCTTGGTGGAAGGCGCCCCAGCCCACCTAGGGCCTGGTCCCTTCCCACTATTGGCCCATGTAGGCCTCCGGGGCCCGTGGCCCCTCCCGGTGGACCCCCGGACCCCTTCGGTGGTCCCGGTACACTACCGGTGATGCCTGGAACACTTCCGGTGGCCAAAACCATACTTCCTATATATCAACCTTTACCTCCGGACCATTCCGGAACTCCTCGTGACATCTGGGATCTCATCCGGGACTCTGAACAACATTCGGTAACCGCGTACATACTTTCCCTATAACCCTAGCATCATCGAACCTTAAGTGTGTAGACCCTACGGGTTCGGGAGTCATGCAGACATGGCCGAGACAACTCTCTGGTCAATAACCAACAGCGGGATCTGGATACCCATGTTGGTTCCCACATGCTCCACGATGATCTCATCGGATGAACCACGATGTCAAGGATTCAATCAATCCCGTATACAATTCCCTTTGTCTATCTGTACGATACTTGCCCGAGATTCGATCGTCGGTATCCCGATACCTGGTTCAATCTCGTTACCGGCAAGTCTCTTTACTCGTTCCGTAACACATCATCCCGTGATCAACTCCTTGGTCACATTGTGCACATTATGATGATGTCCTACCGAGTGGGCCCAGAGATACCTCTCCGTTTACACGGAGTGACAAATCTCAGTCTCGATTTGTGCCAACCCAACAGACCTTTATAGCCACCCAATTACGTTGTGACGTTTGGCACACCCAAAGCACTCCTACGGTATCCGGGAGTTGCACAATCTCATGGTCTAAGGAAATGATACTTGACATTAGAAAAGCTTTAGCATACGAACTACACGATCTTGTGCTAGGCTTAGGATTGGGTCTTGTCCATCACATCATTCTCCTAATGATGTGATCCCGTTATCAACGACATCCAATGTCCATGGTCAGGAAACCGTAACCATCTATTGATCAACGAGCTAGTCAACTAGAGGCTTACTAGGGACATGGTGTTGTCTATGTATCCACACATGTATCTGAGTTTCCTATCAATACAATTCTAGCATGGATAATAAATGATTATCATGAACAATGAAATATAATATAATAATAACTAATTTATTATTGCCTCTAGGGCATATTTCCAACAGATACGTCTCCAACGTACCTATAATTTATGAAGTATTCATGCTATTATATTATCCATCTTAGATGTTTTATATACATTTATATGCTATTTTATATGATTTTTGGGATTAACCTATTAACCTAGAGCCCAGTGCGAGTTTCTGTTTTTTCCTTGTTTTTGAGTTTTACAGAAAAGGTATACCAAACAGAGTCCAATTGACGTGCCAATTTTTGATAATCTTTTATGGACCAAAAGAAGCCCCTGGAGTAAAAGAGTTGGGCCAGAAAAGTCCCAGGCTGTCCACGAGGGTGGGGGGCACGCCCACACCCCCTGGGCGTGGGCCTCTATCTCGTGGACAACTCGGAGACCCCCTTGACGTGAAACCGACACCAAAAATTCCTATAAATACAAAAACCTCCAGAAAACAACCTAGATCAGAAGTTCCGCCGCCGCAAGCCTCTGTAGCCACGAGACATCAATCTAGGCCCTCTCTGGCACCCTGCCGGAGGGGGCCATCATCACCGGAGGCCATGGGGAAGGATCTCAGAGGGGCCATCATCGGCATGAAGGCCAAGGACCAGAGGGGGAACCTCTCCCCAACCAGGGGGGAGGCCATGGAGGAGGAAGCACAAGGGGGAGAACCTCTCCTCCTCTCTCTCGGTGGCGCCGAAGTGCCATCGGGAGGGGAATCATCGCCGCGGTGATCGTCTTCATCAACATCACCATCCTCATCTCTTTTACGCGGTCCACTCTCCCGCACCCCGTTGTAATCCCTACTTGAACATGGTGCTTTATGCCACATATTATGGTCCAATGATGTGTTGCCATCCTATGATGTTTTGAGTAGATATCCTTTGTCTTTGGGTTGATTGATGATCTAGATTGGTATGCGTTGTATGTTTTATTTTGGTGCTGCCCTATGGTGCCCTCCGTGTCGCGCAAGCGTGAGGGATTCCCGCTGTAGGGTGTTGCAATATGTCCATGGTTTACTTATTGTCTGCGTTGCTTGAGTGACAGAAGCATAAACATGGATAAGTGGGTCACGGCGTGTGGGATAAAGGGGACTTGATACTTTTAATGCTATGGTTGGGTTTTACCTTAATGATCTTTAGTAGTTGCGGATGCTTGCTAGAGGTCCAATTATAAGTGCATATGATCCAAGAAGAGAAAGTATGTTAGCTTATGCCTCTCCCTCTTATGAAATTACAATAGTGATTACCGGTCTTGTTAACAATTGCCTAGGACAATTCCGCACACCGACCCATCATTATTCCACACTCGTTATTTATAATATCTAGTAATATATTCTAACTTTATGATAACAACACCTACTTTTATATTTTAGCTTTCCGATATCATGCAAAGTTATCCTCTTCATACCCGCAACGTAGTTTTATTTCTCGTTTCTAGTTGAAAGCAAACGTTCGGTGTACGTAGAGTCGTATCAGTGGCAGATAGGACTTGAGAGAATATTGATCTTACCTTTAGCTCCTTGTGGGTTCGACACTCGATACTTATCACTTTCACCTTTGAAAATTGCTATGATGATTTCCTGCATTTGGAGATTATTTATTTTTCAGCATCTCCTTCTTCCTGCTGATAGGCAGGGCCCACACTGTCGATCCAAAAACCAAAAGTAGATTTTTTTTTTTTTTGCACAAGTCCCTGGATGGACAGGACATGGATTCCCTTCCTTGTAAAAGCAGCAAAGGCACTAGTGGAAAACTTGAGAGACAGGGCAGAGCAGGGCAGGGCCGCCGGAGAGACATGCATATTCCAAGTGTAAGTGTAGGAGGGCAAAGCAAAGGAGCGGCGACGCACACCACACGTCGTCGCCGACCTGCCCTCCCCTCCCCGTCAATGTAGGGGTGAGTGCACGCAGCATCAGATTCCATTTCCATGCCGCCGGTCGATCGCCTTCCCCCTCTCGATTGAGACCGCCTTTCTCCACTATAATATAAATCCCACCGCCGTCGCCGTGTAATCAACCAGCAGCCAACACACATTGCCATCGCCGGCCGGTGTGTTCAGCTTGCTCCCAGTCCCAGTACAAGTACAGTACGTTCAAAGCCATGGCGGACGGCGACCAGAACCAGCAGCCGCCGCGCTACTGGTTCCCCTACTGGAGCCCGGTGCGCCCGCAGCTGTCGCGCCGCCTCTCCCCGCCCTCCTCGCCCGCAGTGCCGTCCTCGCCGCGCCGCCCGTCGCCCTCCCACCCACGCCAACCCACTCCTCCTCGTGCGGCCCACAGCCAGGCGTCCTCCCGCCCGTCCCCGTCCCCGTCCCCGTCCCGGGCCTCGCCGCTCGCGCCCATCCGAGAGCCGCCCAACAGCAACTCCAACGCCGGTGCTACTGCCAGGCCGCCTCCTAAGCCGGTCGCTCTACCCGCGACGCCCAAGCCCAAGGATGTCGACGTCGTCCCGCAGACGGAGAAAGCCGCCGTGCACCCGACTCCTGCTGCGGCTGAGACCAAGCACGGCAAGGCCGCCCAACACCACCACAAGGAGAAGGAGGCTGACAAGGACGAGCACAAGAGCAAGGACAAGAAGCACCACGCCGGCGAGGACGGCAAGCACAAGGACAAGGAGAAGAAGCACCACGCCGACGCCGGCGAGGAGAGCAAGCACAAGGAGAAGAAGCACCATGCGGACGCCGGCGACGAGGGCAAGCACAAGGGGAAGGAGAAGGAGGCCAAGGCGGAGCACGGGAAGCTGCACGGCGAGCTCAAGGCCGACATGGTGCGCAGGGCCACCGGCTCCGGGCACGGGCAGGGGGCGAGCGTGATCACGCTGGCCGGGGAGAACAAGGGCGCGTCCATGAAGGTGGGCGGCAAGGGCAAGGACGGCTCGTGGAAGGAGCACCACGGCGGCCACCGGCTGGACGGGAAGCCGGTGGACGGGCAGAAGAAGCAGGGGATGATGACGGCGCTGATCAACAGCAACGTGCAGGTGATCAACAACTCGCTGCTGCTGCACAGCTCATGCAACGGTGGCGACCCCGGCGTGCACCTCAAGCTCTCCGCCAAGTCCGCCAACAAAGACAAGCAGAAGCATGCCGCTGCAAAGAAATGAGCGCCGTCGACGACTCATCTGAGCCGTCCAGTTGTAACTATATTATGCAAATAAGAGCAATTCTAACAGATCATGCCCCAAGGCTGAAACCACACCACAATTGTTATGATTCCCAAGCTACTTTCTCCAGAAAAAGGTATTGCAGTTTACACCCATAAGCCTATGCAATGTTGTTTACAAGGTTATTTTCAAAATGATCGCCATGAGATGGAAATTATTTCTACCAGAAATAATAAACCCAACACAAAGTGCATTTGTCCCTGGGAGGTTAATTACGGGTAATGTTCTTATTGCTTATGAAAGCTTGCACACAATTAAGCAAAAAAAAAACATGCAAGGATGGGTGGTGTGCGGTCAAGCTTGACATGCACAAAGCATATGATCGAGTAGAGTGGGTCTTCCTGGAAGCTATTCTTTTGAAGCTCGGTTTTAATGCTAACTGGGTAAAGATGATCACGTTGTTTGTTTCTTCAGTTGAATACAAAGTCAGGTACAACTCAGCGGACACAGAAGCATTTAAACCAACTAGAGGTCTCCATCAAGGGGGATCCTCTCTCGCCGTATCTATTTCTCCTTTCTACGGAAGGCCTCACTGCCTTATTATCCAGGGCCGAACAAGAAGGCGACCACGTGGAAGTCAAAGTTTGTCGTGATGCACCGACAGTAACAAACCTTTTGTTTGCAAATGAGTCGCTTGTTTTGCTGTAGGCCAGTGCTGCTTGCTTAAAATCCATTTTGGATATGTATTCAGCATCCGGCCAACTTGTTAGTGTGGAGAAATCTAGTGTTTTTTCCAGCCCAAGTACGGGCCTTCATGTGAAGGCCGAGGTATGCTCAACCCTAGATATCATGACAGAGGCTTTGAATGACAGGTACCTGGGTCTTCCATCTGACTTTGGGTATTGATAAAAGTGCCATGTCCAATATTTGGTTGATCGCCTAGTTCAGAGATTAATGGGATGGAAGGAGAGATGCTTATCTTCTTCTGGAGGTAAATAAGTGCTCTTAAAATCAGTAGCGCAAACAATACCAACTTATGTGATGTCCGTCTTCAAAATGCAAAGGAATCATAGATGCAAGGATGTCTCGTTTTTGGTGGGGTGATGATGCAACTAATAGAAAGATGCATTTGTTCCCATGGTGAAAGATGTGTATACCAAAAGGAGAAAGGAGGTATGGGCTTCAGGGATATTCATTGTTTCAATCTTGCACTCGTAGCGAAAAAAGCCTGGCATCTTATTGATAATCCAGCTTCATTATGTGCAACTATCCTAAAAGCCAGGTAGTTCTCTTGAGTGCTACTTTGGAATAAAAATCATCATATACTATGAAATTTATAGCGGCAGCTAATGAAAGAAGTGTGCGACACATTATATGATTCTTTCACAGCGGAAGCTTTGGCAGTTAGGTTTGGGCTAAACCTTGGCAGAACTGTGGGCTGTAGCAAGGCCGTGTCATGATCAACTCGACCGGACAGTCTGGAGGCAGTACAAGCTATGAGACATGGCAATTCTTCTTCGGTGACAAGCAAGCACAATTATTGATGATTGCTATTTGATGCCCTCGGATTTTAATCATTTATCTTATGATCATTGTAATAGAGAGTGTAATAAAGTAGCACATGAACTTGTTAGGCTAGTTAAATTTTGTCCTCCTTTTGTATGGATGGATTCGAGAGCTGCGAAGGTGCTTCAATTACTTGTAAACGATGCCGCGGTTTTGCTAGAGGAATAAAGGAGGAGAAGTTTGTCAAAAAAAAATCATCGGTGGCATAAAGGTTTTTTTTTTTTGAGAAACAAGGGGTGTTTTAGTTTTTTTTGTAGGAATCACAGGGGTGTTTAGTTGGACCGTAGTAAGTATTTTGTGGGCTGCGGCCCAAAATGCCATCCCCATCCTAAAACCAACCAACCCAACCCAACCCAACCCTAGCCCCCTTTGTCTCCACTCAAGACTGAACCAACCAACCAACCAACCAAGCAGCCTCCTTTGTCTCTCTCTGTGGCGGCGGCGGCCGGCGGCGAGGCGATGAGGGCGGTCACCGGCGCCATCGTCTCCTCCAAGCCGTGCTCGCTCCTCAAGGCCAAGGTCATCCTCGACGGATTCCACAAGAGCTCCGCCTCCAACCTCCCCTCCTCCGACGCAGGCACATACCTCCGCACCGCCGCCGACGCCGTCGACGAGCTCCGCGAGTTCCGCCGCGACCTACTCAGGGCCCAGCACCACCACCAGCACGAGGTCAAGGTGAAGGTGGATGTGGAGGAGGATCTTGTTCACAGCCCTTGTGCCGCTGCCGCCAGTGAGAGGAAGCGGAGGAGCAAGGAAGAGAGGCGTGTCGTCAAGCAGGAGCAAGATGTCCCTTTGATCCAACTCCAACAGGAGGAGGCGGCGGCGGTGGTGTCCAAAGTAGGGATCAGTTTGGTTCCCAGGAAGAAGAAGAAGAAGGAGGAGGAGCAGAAAGACATCACCATCATCAAGCAGGAGGCAGAGGAGGAGGAGGAGGAGCCGGAGCAGCACAATAAGAAGCGGAAGCATGCCGCACAAGAGTTGGTCGAGGTGAAGAAAGAAGAAGCTGATTTCATCGATGCCGATTTGGGGAGCGACAAGAAGAAGAAGAAGAAGAAAAACAAGAGGAGCAGAGATGGCGACGACGCCCAAGAAGAAGCAGAGCATACCAAGAAGAAGCAGCGCAAGTAGTAATAATACTCTCTGGGAGGGAGGTTAGTTTAGGCCTTGGAACAAGAACCCATACTGCCTACTTGCAAATGTGTCATGAGGAGGAGGATATTTTCAATGATTTAGAAGAATCGGTGAGGTTGATTTAGCTGTCTGTCGCATTTTAGGCTTTATTATTCTAGTA
Source organism: Triticum urartu (assembly GCF_056163025.1). Classification (NCBI taxonomy): domain Eukaryota; kingdom Viridiplantae; phylum Streptophyta; class Magnoliopsida; order Poales; family Poaceae; genus Triticum; species Triticum urartu. Next base: position 199,221 of record NC_141875.1, read on the forward strand.
CAATTGGAGGCTGTTAAAGACAGGCCACTCTGGTGGACTCTGTTTTGTCTTGTGGCACCTCATCATTATGCAATGCCATTGTCTTGTTGCAATGAAATTTACACTTTTGCTGTCCCCTGAAATGATTCACTAGTTTCATATTATGCTCACTCTACTGTTTGTGGCTTATGAGGATGTGTATGACCCCTTTGTAGTGAAATCCACTTATTGGAGCCTGTTAAATAACAGGTGCCATATATGAGATTTCCGACCTTCAGATTTAGCATTTGGAATTATACTAGTATCTATTTGGTTTAACTCAACTTCTTCTTAGTGCAGCATTATTGTCCTGCTACTTATCTCTTCACCTGCCCTCTAATCAAGCATGTCATCTTGCAAACCAGCTGTGTGCAAAATAATCTGTCACGAATGATAATAAATTCATAGGTTCCTTCAAATTAGATTGATATATATATTGTTACAAGTTAAGTTATACAGAAACATTTAACTGAGTCAGCATTATTAACTCGCTACTTGTCTTCACATCTATCCACAGATCAAGTGTGTCATTGTATGAAAAATAATGTACCATGACTGTTATAAACTTCAGTAACTTACAGTTTGGACCATGAGCCTGAAAAACCAACACGAGCAATCGCTTCGCTGATTCAGTGCTGTCTTGCAGCTGATTCATTCTGTGCTTTGCCTCAATAGTCATACACTGATAACTGTTGTGCATGAGATGATTTTCCTTGCTGACAGCTGACACACCTGTCTGAGTAGTCAACCTTCATTTTGTGTCCTATTATGTTGCATAAATATCAACTTTGCTGTTTTAAGAGAAAATTATATCGGCAGAATTTAATTTGCTTTAGAGACTATTGTTGCAAGCATTTTCTGTCAGCCATGGTCACCGTGTCCAGTCTCAGATACTTACCCTGTTGGACAGCAGTACAAGGCAGAACAACCATGGACCAGCAGCAGAGTCGGATCCAGGTACACTCAACAGCTCTCTTCTGTGACATCTGATACTGCTTGGAGATGTGTCATGAGGAATTTTTTTGAAGATTGGTACAGTGAGGTTGATCTATCTGTCTCTTCTTTTCTAGGCTTTATTTTACAAAAATCGAGGCTCTATTTTGTCTGTTGTGACACCTGATCATTATGCCATATTATGCTCACTCTGGTTCTGGTAGGCTCAACAGCTCTGTTTTGTGCTAAATGCATATTACGCCCACTCTACTGTTACACCCACTCTCTGTAGTGAAGTTTATCTAATCTACTGAAGCCTGTTGGTCCTATATATGAGACTTCTTACCTTGAAAGTAGCATTTGGAATTATACTATTTGCTGTATACTGATACAAGTGGTGATGCAAAAAAGAGTTATACAGAAACATTTAGCTAACTGTTTATTGCAGCATTATTGTCCTGTCCTGCAACTTGTCTGTACACCTACCCTCCGGTCAAGTGTGTCATTGTATGAGAAAATAAAATAATGTAGCACAAATAAGTTACAGTCTGAACCATGAGGCAGCTCTGAGCCTGAAAAAGCAAAGACAAGTAATCTCTGATTCAGCGCCTGTCTTGCAGCTGACAGCTCTTGCACACACACCTGTCTGAGTTAGTCAAACTTCGCATTTTAGGCCCAATTATGGTACTCTCATGTTCGATATCGAAAACTTTACATAAATATCACCTTCTCTATTTTAGGACATAATTTAATTTGCTCAAGAGACTTGTTGCATATCTTTTCTGTCAGCTTGGTCTTTTGAATAGTAAGGTGTAATCATCACTATTTCTTTTAAGATGTCAAGAGTTGATAAACCATGGTCAGGCGCAAAGTTAGTGGTAGAATGCTTATTGAAAAGAGAGGTTCCACAGTTACCGAGGTTGAATAAGACCCAAAATTATTTTTTCAGATGATTTATAATTACAGTCGGCCATGTGTGCAGAGCAGAGCAGATACTAAAGTGCACTTAATGGAAGGTGGAAAAAATTAAAGGGAAGGTGAGGGTTGTTGAAACTTAGCAATTGATTGTTTTGTAGGTGGAAATTGTCAGTCAACCAGGTTTATAATTCCTTTGACCACTTGAAATTGCAGCCAAGACCTTGCAGCGCACCCAAGCCAGCAGAGCATTTTTTGGTATTTGAATCAGGAACTATGACACTGGACAATGGGGAGGACAGGAGCAGGGTCCTGGTAATTGGTGGCACAGGTCACATCGGATAGGCAAGCATATTGTTGTACCTCTGTCCTCATGAGCCAGGGATGCTGCGCCTTTTGATCCAGCCAAGGCGCAGCTCCTCAAAAGCTTCATCGACTCCGGTGTTGCTCTCATCAAGGTATAAGATTCATCAAGCTGATTTCGTCGACACTGATTTGGGGAGCTGGTGGTTGAGCATACCAAGAAGAAGCAGCGCAAGTCGTGATCCGGAGGAATTTTTTTGAAGATTGGTAAAGTGAGGTTGATGTAGCTATCTGTCATATTTTAGGAGGCTTTATTTATTGTGGCTGCTGTGGTCTTTTGATAGACAATGAAATTACTAAGTACAGTTTTATTGTCCGTTGAGATTCCTCTGTTTCATATTATGGTTGCTCTAGTGTTAAATCTATTTATTGGAGCCTGTTGGTGCTATCTGAAGATTGGCATTTGGATGTATACTTTTGCTGTATGCTGCTGATACAGGTGGTGATGCAAAGAGAGAAGAATTACATAAAAGAAAGAATGCATTTAACTCAAGTTGTTAATGTAACATTGTTGTCCTGCTACTTACCTCTACCTTAGCCTGAAAAACAAACACATAGCAATATTTGATTACAGTTCTGTCTTGCAGCTGAACCATGTGTCCAACCTTCGTTGTATGCCAGTTTTTTTTTTTGGTTAAATAAATATAACCCAAAATTTTCTGAAGAGACTTTTATTGCAAATATTTTCTGTCTGCATAGTCTTTTGAGCATGTACGTACTATTTTCTTTTAAGATGTCACATTTGCCGAGGTTGAATAAGACCCTAAAATATTTTTAAAGATGGATGAACTACAGTTGACCATGGATGTGGATGAGTTCCTTGTGTCATGGCGAAGCAAGCACCTGCACAACCGCAAAAAGGAAAAACACAAAGGAAAAAAAAACTGATAAAAATCAACTTAGATGTCATGTCACATCTGGATGTGCCCTATACACACCCAAAGAAAAAAGGAAAAGGAAATGATATGTTTGATTCAATCCCGAGGCAGACCTTAAGATAAGTTTTAACAACACAACAGAATATTGCAGCTTCTGACGACTCAAGACAACAACAACAACAACAACAACATGTCTAGCATACTGTTGAAGCAAATGGGACAAATTCTTCTTCTTCTTCACCTTTGCCTTGAGGACTTGAATGCTCTCTCCTAGCTCACATAGCCTTTAAGCTGCAATAAAACATATATCAATGCAATCAGGGCCCCCGCAATGGATAACATGGTTTTGTAAAACCACACACACACACATAAAAAACCCTAGTAGCTTGATATACTTCACCTGAGATTGATATACTACTACAATGCAAGTACAGTACCAACAGCCACAAAGAGATAAGTAATAGCATTAGCCTCATTGAATCCACGCCGAACGGTTCCAGCTATATCCTGCAGCAGAATTGACTTGCCAAGCATCCATCCCTCGACTCCACATTTCTGGGCTGGCCCATTCATATCTTCTTCTTTTTCCTCTCGAAAAAAACTCATCAACATTTTTTTTCAAACCACAAACATTTTCTTAATTTACCAATGTTTTTAGTAATTCACTAACATTTCTTAATCCACAATATTTTCTGAATGCACCAACATTTCCTCGAATTCATGGATATTTTAAAAAATTTGTGAACGTTTTTTGAACCTCGGTTATTTTTAACATTCACGATTTTTTTTGTTGAATCGACAAACATTTTTTGAATCCACAAACATTTCTTGAATTCACAAAAAGAATTAAAATTCATGAATGTTTTTTGAATCCACAAACTTTTTTTCAAATGCGTTCAATGGCACCAACACTAGCCACTCGACCCAAACACAAACAAAAGCGTGTGAAAGGCCAACCATGGACTTGGTTGCATGAAGGAGCCCAAAGGCATGGATATATTTCATGTAGATCATTTTGATGCGCGGCAGCGGGTTAGATCCGATATCCCCGTTGTAGAACCCTATCCTCCACCCATCATATAAGGTGGAGGCTACGGGGCTCTCAAAATCATCTACTCGTGTAGATTAGACCACCGGTAGCTCAACATACACTCCATTGTAATCCCTCACACGAGACATACCCACTATGAATAACAACAAGCACTCATCATCAGAGCCTCGAACTTTGGTAAAACCTTTGTGTGATTTCCAATCTGAGACTTGCAGCCGCGTCAGCAACCCTATCGAGGGTACTAACCGGATTATGCATCGTCAGATGGTGCTGCAACCGTGAGGCGGCAGCACAACGATCGACCACTACAGATCCTACAAAGCCAAGCCTCTAGTGACTCTGGTGCTCGGGTAAAGCGGTGTAGGGTGGTCGTGTTGCAACCTGCGCGGTACGGTATGACACCGCATCTGGCGAGGCTCCTTTGACTGCTTGACCCAAAATATTTTGCCGGTGGTTTTCTTGTTGTAACAGAAGTGGCGATACAATTGTAACCGAAACATGCGCAACACCTGGTTTTATTCTCATAAGAGATCCTGGTGTGCCCAATGCCCCAACATTTACCGCAGAATAGATAATTAGTTTTTTTTGAGGGGCGGTAATCTATACCTAGTAATAAAGTAAGGTACATTTCGCCCATTTTTTCATCCGTGCATCATCAAAAAGAATTTTTTCTATCCGAGGTGGTACTAAATTCTTATGTGTGTTCATCTGTTAGAAAAAAACGCTTCTTTAGAATTTGGTACGTGGGTGCGCGTTGTGTCCTAACGAAGCCAGCCCACTTATTTTTCTGCCCACGCAGCTATGAAATTCTATTTTCCGTATAGGGCAACAAATAGTCGGAGCTTCACACAGCACAACCAATAATGGGCTGGCCCGTTTTTTTCTATTTTTATTCTCCTTCCCTTATTTCTTTTCAAAACTCTCAAAAAACGTTCAGATTTTTTTTTAAAAAAATCAAATTATAGAAAATATTCAGAACTCCAAAATTTGTTGCTATTTCGAAAAATATTCGGAACTTGAAAAAAGTTTCCCATTTTTTGAAAACTTTTATTTTTTTCAAAATTGTTTGATATTTCTAAAAATAAAATGGCAATTTAGAAAATGCTTCAAATTCAAAAAATATTCTTGTTTTAGTGATTTTTTCACAATTCAAATAATGTTGAAAGATACACATTTTTGAAAAATGTTATGAATTTTCAACACATGTTCCTATTCTAAAAAATGTTCAAAAATTCAAATTCATGTTTTCATAAAAAAATTGATGTTTAAAAATATATTTGTGCATTTTAAAAGTTGTTCCTGTGTCAATTTTTGTTCACGTTTTTTTTTCTGAAAGTGTACATAGTTTTCAAAAAATCGTTCAGGATATAAAAAATGGTTCATGTATCCTACAATATTTAGAAAGTTTATACGTTAAAATCTCCTCGATTGAAAGGAAAAGTAGATTGAATAATTCATAGGCCTTCTCTGGCATACGATGACGTAATAAAACTCTTAAATGCCCTCGATCAATGAATGAAAATAATAGCAGATTGATTACTTCACACCCGGCGAAACGGAGAAGCTGAATGTTCATTTTTCACGCGCGCGCAGGGTATTTCTTGCACATATAATTCTCACTGATTTTAAATGCATACTAATTCTTCCCCCGTTGCAATGCATGGACATATGTGCTAGTGGATAATTAGTTGATTAGCTGGGCATAGACACTCCACATTCCACGGGATTGGGTTGCTGAGTAGGTGTTGGGTGGTCGGCCCAAGTTCCGATCCTAAATTTGAAATGCCGTTGGGCTCGGCCGATGGCGATCTGCTATGCATGGGTGTAATTCACGATCACTGCACTATGCGTGGATTTGACGATTATAGATCACAAAGGGATCGAGTTGGCCCCCTTCAAGACTTGCACATTTGTGTTGATTGCATGATGGATCATTGTGGCCTTGATCTTGAGTAGGCTCGACCTGGTCAACAGAGATTTAAATCATGATAACGTGCCTTTCTTGCAGGCCCGGACCCCCAAAATTCAGGGGCTCCTTTCTCCTAATTTCCTTCCTAATCTCAGTCGCCGGTTCGCTGTCTTCCTGATATCTATTTCCAGCGAATCAACCTGTGGTTGAGTTGGTTAGGTGGACAGTGTGTGCGTTCATAAGGGTGAGTGTATGCGCGTGTATATGAGCGATTGTGTCTGTACTGATGCTAAAAAAAAAGATATCTATTTCCAGGGTACCGGATGGCGAGACGCTAGTCAGAATAGTACGCGCCGCCGCTTTGCTCTCTGCCTTCAGGCGCTGGACATGCACACACACATGACAGATTCGCCGGCCTAATTTCAGACGAGTCCATATTGCGTCATTGGAACATCGCTCAACACCCTAGCACCAGAGCCAATCCGATCATCCAAGGTATATTATAGTAGTGTTCTCTGATCCCTACTCCGTATACGTTTACTACTGATTAAGAATTTATCCGTCACTATTTATTTATTTATTTTTCCAGCACAGTTAAAAATGATACAATGGGTGGATGATGCAATCACAGGAGCGTTCTTGATACAAAAAAACAAGTCGTTGAACCCAAATGGTAAATTGGCGAATGTTGTTGTGGAGGAAGACGAACAAATTGATGGATATTCCAAATCTGATCAAGAGGGAAATGTTAAAACTAACATCCATGATAAAAGTGTAAGTGGTTCTGAGAGTGCAATTATTTCAATAGGTTCACATTTTTTGCCGGAAATTTCAATAGGTTCACATGCACAATCTACTAGCGTCGATGATTGTTCAGTTTTGCTTTTTTTTTTTCTGAATTAAAAATTATTAATTGACTTTGCCAGATGGTGTAATGTCTTCTATGATGATTTTCAGTATGTAAGGAAGTCGATTTTCAACCAATGCGATAGTTAAAAGTATTGAATAGCTATTTGAGATAAACGGTGACTCACGACAGTTTAAATGGTTTGACAACAAGATGCATTGAGCAGAAATTATCGGATAAGATTTACATCAACCCCATCATAAGTGAGTTTGCATCAAAGAATGTTATTTCTTAAACGGTAACATGTACAATTATTTCGTATGTATATTGTTTTTGATGAATTTAAATGATTATGGTAATGTTTCATATATTCATAATTATTACTATATTGTCTATATTAAGGGCCTCAAATTTTGGTTTCGCCCCGCCCCCCCAAAATCTCAGGACCGGCCCTGATTGTCGTACCTCGTCCAACTTATCTGACTGTTCTTTGGCTCGCTGAAATGGCACCTCTGCCTACCTTGCTATAAACAAATAAAGCTGTTATACCTGATTACTTAGTATCCAATACTGATCTTGACTAGCAGCCCATTAGTACCTAATCCTTTTCAATTTACGCTTAAAAACCCATTAGTACCTAATCATTTGTGCATACGGAAATAATCCATCAGTATGTAATCCTGGATTTGATTTCCGTGCCCCTGAAATTTGGAGGCCATGTGTGTGTCAAATAGTCTCTATTTCACATAGGGAAACGATCGAGGTAAAGTGAGACAGGTCGGCCTATTCTGCGTTATACAGTTCCCGGTTTTGACTCTTTAACCGGTTTTGGGAACCTTCTGGAAGGTTTTGGTTCCGTCTTTTCTTGTTTTGGGATCCATCTAAATTTCTAAAGGATTATGGTCAGGTTTTTGTGTTATTTTTCTCTTTACAGAATTTTTTGTTATTTATTTTTCGTTTTTTTCATAAATTTTCAAAATTTCATTTTTTGAAAACTTTCGGAATATAATTTGTTTTGCATTTTTAAAATTATGTTGAAAACATAAAAATTGTTTGCATTCTATTTATTTTTTCTGAAATTTTAAAACATTTTTGCAGTTGTTACAAAAATGTTCTCAACTTTTTTCAAATCGCACTTTTCCAAAAGATATTCTCGTTTTCAAAAAGATCATTTTTAAAGAAATATCATGAAAATTCTAAAAATCTTCTTAAATTTTCAAAATATTTTTATATTTTTAAAAATTCACTTTTCCATGCCTAATAATAGTAAAGCAAGTTGGTTCTAATTTTTGTGCGTCCTCTGTTTGAAAAGCAAATAGTTTTGTCCCGAATTTTGTACGTGGGCCGCGCATGCTGCGGCCCAGCAAAGCAATCCCATTGGTTTCCTGCCCATGCATATGAGAAACATTATTTACCGCATGCACCGGCAGATAATCAAAATATCGCACATGGCAACAAAATTGGACCGGCCCGTTTCCATTTTTTTTCTATATTCTGTTTCTATTTTTGTTTTATCCTACTTTTTATTTTTTATCTTACAACTTTATTTTTCATTTTTCTTTTTCATAAAGTCTAGTATGTCTCAATTTTTCAGAGTTCCATTTTTTGTTTCCTTTTTTGAAAAATCGGCAGAATTTCAAAACAAATCCAATTGTCAAATATGTTTCAAACTTTAATTTTTTCTTCTCTTTCCAATTATTTTTCAAAACTAAAAAATGTTCTCATTTTTTAACATATGTTTATGTTTTCCAAAGGTGTTTGAGATTTTCGAAATAAATTGTATTTTATATAATGATACAAATTCTAAAAATATTCATATTTATTGAAATGTTCACAAATTTAAAGTATGGTTTGTGTTGAAAAAACACCTTAAAACTTGTTTTCAATGTTCAAAACATGTTTCCATTTTCACAAATTGTTCACAAATTAAAAAAACATGTTTTCTTAAAAAGAGGTTCATGTTTTCAAAAACCATTTGTGAATCATTAAAACAACATTTCAAATTTTGTTTGTCTTTTCCCAAAATTAATGAAATTTAAAAAAAAATGCTCGCATGTTTTAGAAAAAGAATCAGGATTTCAAAAATTGTTCACATTTTGAAGAATATTCAGAATCGTAGCCATTACTTTATTTTTTGAAAAGCTCAAAGAAAAACCAGAAAAATGATTAAAAAAATATCGAATGCTACGGTACATTATGTTCTTAAACATTCGTGTTGGCCATTTTTTAGCAGGAGTTGTTTGTTTGAATGGCTATCAGCATATGGTGGAGATATTGAGGTCATGAATCTAATCCTTCAACTGAGTGGTTGTTTTGGATTTTTATTCGTGTCTTACAAACACACGTCGTTTTGGTAACTGCGAGTGGCCTAACCCAGACGCGAACTGTTGTGCATCCCACATGCCATTTGACGATAAAATAGAATATGTTGGTTGGCTATAATTAAAAGAAATTGTAGGCACATGCCAATAAAAGAGGATATGCTGGTTTGGCTCTGATTAAAAAAATGTCGGCAAGTAAGCTCTAAAATAATTAAAGAGAATAAACCCTGGTAAAGCAGGGACTACGTGGTTATGCGCTGATTATGGCAATGAAATGAGATTCACTGAATTAGTAATCCATCGGGTTACGCCATCGTAGGAGAGAGTGGTCGAAGCAACTATGCCAACCATAACCTAGACACAGAGACGGACCCGGACAAAAGGCACGAGTTGAGTGGTGGCCACCACACCTTCCAACCCCTACAGTATCAAGATCTCGCGGGCCAAATATGACCCGTGAGAACACTGCAACTCCTCGCGCTGTCACCCACCGCTGCGGAGACCGTTTTGATGGACACATCAATTACCTCTCCCGATGCTGGTCACAAAAAAACCTCCCATTACAATGCACGGGCATATGTGCTAGTAAATACTAACTGTCCATGTTTTCCAGGAAATGGAAAAAGAAATAGAAAAACTGAAAAACGGAGTTGTTACTGTATCCCCAAGCCGAGTTGCTACAATATCCATCGCTCAGGTGCATGATAAATGGGCTAACACAGTTATGGCCTCCTCTGTTGTCCCTATTATGTGATCAGGGATGGAGACACTGCGAGGAAGGGGGGCGGGGTGGAGGATCAGGGCCTGCACCCCCCCCCCCCCCCCCTTTATAGATCGAGACTTTGCTTTACCTTTTGCAAAGGTCACTCCAACCTCCTCAGGCGCTAAAAAATGGCGCACTGCATGTGCACCACTTATCTCACTGCGGGAGATCCGTTTGTTCAAAAAAAGATCATCTCTTGAACCTTGCTTCTAAATCGTGAATCGCTTTCATCATCATTTCTCGAGTCAAGATGTTCAAAATTAGATTCCATGTTAATAGGTTTCAACGAACTTTTTTGTCACAGAAATCCAAAAGAAGGGAAAAAATAATAAAATCTTATAATAAAATGAAAACCAGAAAACCAGCGATCGAAAGAAAATGAATGTAAAAAAAGTAGAGCCCAGAAGTAAGTCGCATTTTTCACTCTTTTCCCTTTTTTCCAGAAGCACAACTGTGCTCCTGGCGATAGAAAATGTGTGTTTCTTACGGAAACAAATATGTGTCTTCACAAAAAGCAAATTTGTGCTTTCCGTGGTAGCACAATTTGTTTTCCTTTCAAAGAAGAGAGCAATTCTGTGCTTCTCGGGGAAGCATAATCTATTTCCGTGCAAAAAACTAAAATTCCGTGCAATTGTTTTCTCCAAAATCTTGAGAAAACCGGAAAACCAAAAAACCTACAAAAAATCATCTAAAACCCAAAATCATGTCGAGAAAAGTAAAATAAAATAAAATCCAAAAGAAGCACGTCCAACATGCGACATGTGCCGGCAGCTAGATGCACCACTTGACGTGTTCCTAGGCCATGAAAAGTGACCCATGGAGGTTCCCCTCCAGGGGTAACATCCATTTAGTTACTCCCTATTGATTAGTGATAAATTCTGCTGGGCTGAGAAAATGGCCATACAAATGCTCACTCAAGGCCTACTCTGCTCCCAGGCCCTCATGTTAAGTGCCCTTTCCCATAATTAGGGATGAGATTAGTGAAATCACTAGTTGAGGAGTACTCGTTGCAAATATCACTTCAACTTCTCAGGTTGTGACAAGTGGCGCACATGCAGCACTCCACTTGTCGCAACCGGGAGTTTTCCCTTTTTTTTCGTAGATTCGTTTATTCAATACGTTTTATCTCTCCAACCGCGCGTCCAAATTTCGAACCACTTTCATCGTTGGATTCCTCGCGTCGAGATCTTCAAAACTAGAATACATGTTGATAAGTTTTGATGAACTTTTTTTCCACGGAAAAAACCGGACGAGAAAACCGAATCAGGAGCACGGGTTTTTTCCTTCCGCGAGAGGCATGGTCGTGATGCCTCTCGCGGAAGCAAAAGCGTGACTCTCACGGAAGAAAAAAAAAGAAGAAAAAATGCGTTTTTTCTGTTTTCGTGGAGGCACGGCTGTGACTCTCGCGAAAGCACACCCGTGCCTCTCGCAGAAGCAAAACCGTGACTCTCGCGAAAGAAAAAACAGAAGATGTGTTTTTTTTCATTTTCGAGAGGCACAGCCGTGACTCTCGCGAAAACACAACCGTGCCTCTCGCCGAAGCAAAACCGTGACTCTCGCGAAAGGAACAAAAAAAAGCAAAAAACGCATTTTTTTTCGTTTCTGAGAGGCATGGCCGTGACTTTCGCGAAAGCACAACCATGCCTCTCGCGGAAGCAAAACCGTGACTCTCGCGAAAGGAAAAAACAAAAAATAGCATTTTTTCTATTTCCGAGAGGCACGGCCGTGACTCTTGCAAAAGCAAAACCGTGCCTCTCGCGCAAGCAAAACCGTGACTCTCGCGAAAGGAAAAAAACACGTTTTTTCACGCAAATTATTTTTTTCAATTTTTTTATGATCGAAAAGCTAAGGAAGACCGGTGGAAAACCCAAAAACCCGGAAAAATACCATTTTAAAAGCCGAAAACATGTGCGGAAAAATAAAAAAAAATCCGATGGGAGCGCCTAGAGCGTGACACATGGCGAATGGCCGAGAGCGTGTCAAGTGGTGCTGATCGTTGTGAGGCTCCCGAAGGAGCGCTCGTTAATTAGTTGCTCTCTGAGATTAGCGTTGATGGTGTCCATGTGGTTTCTCCCGATCAGTTGAGATCTGAGATGGCGCCGCCGCGACTCACCAAATCAATTCTCCAGACCGCGGTGAGCATTACTGACTGCTTACTATCCTCTAAAATTTGCTTATAAATTGGTGCTTCTTCATGGAAGCATTGTTTTATTTCAAGAAGCAGGGTTGTGCTTTGCGAAGAGAAATAATTCTTCAAAGCCTAGGGATAGCCATGGGAAAACTGAAAAGCAAAAAAAAAAAAAAATACCGACCTAACTCTCGAAAATGTTTACAGCTAAAATAAAAAGAAATTCAGAGGGAGCGCCCAGCACGTGATATTTGGCAGCGTCTGGACGCACCACTTGGCGTGCTCTAGTAATTAGTGATAAACTCTGGTACATGGGTTGATGGCCCTCCCAAGTCCCAATGTAAACTCTGTAAACAGATAGAAAATGGCCATACAAAGGCCCACTCAAGGCCTACTCTGCTCCCAGGCCCGCAGGTTAAGTGCCATTTCCCTTAATTAGGGATGAGATTTGTCTCAAAAAAAAGTAAGGATGAGATTAGCTTTGACGATATCCCGCTGTCGCCTGACCTCCATGAGATCAGATTGAGATCTGAGGCGGCGCCGCGCATTACTGACTACCAATTGAGGCCTTGTTGCTGCCTGCTGTGCATTGCGGCTGTACTGTACCATCTGATCGCTTAGTCATGAAATCACAGTAGTAGTATTGCTTGTGTGATGGACTAATGTGTGAAGCTAGCTTGTTAATTACGTACTATAGTACACTACAGTATATTCCTCAAAAGAAAAATTACTTTAGTACTACGAGCATGCATAGCTGACATTTTGACCTTGAGCATACGAGCATAGTGTACACTACAGTATATCCCTGCAAATTTTGAACTGTCTACTTCTACTTGTCAAAATTACAAATTACAACTCTTTTGATTGTATGATCTATGATGCTAAATAAGTAAATATACAAGTCTTCAAGTAAAATAGAAGACGACTTGCCTTGACATTGCATGATAATCTGCACTAAAAACGAATTGACGCCAAAGAACTCCTTGGTTGAAATTATTAATATATATGGTGTTATTGGTAATCATAGAGCAAACTAGAAATAAAAAAATTCAACTCTATTTTCATTGTATTAATATTATAATACTCCCTCCGTCCCAAAATAAGTGACTCAACTTTGTGCTAACTTTATACTAAACCTAGTACAAAGTTGAGTCACTTATTTTAGGACGGAGGGAGTAGTATTCTTTTTCACTAGAATTCTTTTAATCAACTAAGCTAGCTCCCGTCTACCCAAATCCCAGCCTCGTCACTGGTTATGATGAGTTGGACAAGAGGTGGAGTAGATAGAAGATAAGTGGGTTGGAAACCTGCAACATGAACTCCAAGAAATAACACTCTGAGAGTATGAGATTAGGCAGATATCAATGGGTTATGTATTTGTAGCTAACTATTATATGGATGTGCTTTTATTAGATTAACTATAGACGACATGACAATAAGATGCAACCAGGAGTTGGCTCTATAATCATCCTTACTTTAACTAGTAATTTCCATGAATAATGAATGATACTAGCTTCATCAAGGTTGAAGATTGCTAATGCCACCCGGTTGAGCCAACGTTAGTGGAGGAGATACCCGAGTTGCATGTTAAAAAACCTCGTATTGATTTGCTCCATGTAATGAGACACTCTGGAATTTACGAACAATAGGTCATCAGCATGAAGGTATGTATTTCTATTTCAAATATGTCAATTTGACCACCGAGGCGCCTGGGGTGTGAAGTTAAAGACAAGATCTTGATCCCCTTTTGCTAGTTGAATATTGTGGTTAGGTCTCGGCTGCTTGCTTGCTTTACCTGCTTCGTTGTCACTCGATTCGAGGCACACACATGCGAGTGCCACCCAAACGACTCGATCTATGCGATGATTGGATGCGTCCTTGTCGTTAGATGGCCAACATAAAACTAGGATTAATTAGCCTAAAGATACCTCTGGCAACTAGCAACTTAGTTTAAGAGATGTGGGTTTACACTGACTACACATGGGGAGTGTGCCTGCCAAAGAGAAGGCCTGTAAGAGATGCATCTTCCTTAATTTTGTCACTGGCAACGTCATGGATGCATCAAGTAATAAACTGGTTTAGTTGGAATCTGGATCGGAGTGGGCAGCTACACGAGGAATCCAGCAGAAACAAACAAAACTGAAAACAAAAGGCGACAGCTGCAAACGAAGCTAATGGAAATTGACAAAAGCAAATCCCATGTGGAGGAGATTGATGCTTTCCGCTGCGCAATTTGGACAAATCGCAATAAAGTTTGCTTTGAGAAAAAAAAATCAAGTAATATCCGAAATATTGGAGCAGATCAGTTTTTATATGTGCCGTTCTTCATCTTTGGGCACGTTTGCAGAAACATGTGGACAAGAGGAAGCTGCTGGAGAGATCATTTATGCTACAACGGTTGGTTCTGAGAGCACATGATGCTGCTACTGCGACGATGTAGGGAGGCTTTACCGCACGTACATGAGATTGGAGAGCCCGGGTCTGGTGAAGATCGTCGAACGTTGTCTGGGCCGTGTGAGTTAATGTTGAGCTAGTAGCATAGATACCAGTTCTTGTGTTGAATATGTACGTGATTACGCCATCTTTTGGTTTCTTTGTTATTTGGTGTTATTGTTCTACAAAGAGTAAATTATTTTAACTTAAAATGAATCATCAATGGGATATAAACATAATGAACACATAAATGCTCAAACGACTCGATCTCCTCTATGGTGATCAGATTGGAAGCAATCTTGTCATCATATTACTCGTGTAGTACACAAAATGCCTAATGCTCCTCAAACTAGCTTCTTAGTCTGATGGGTTATACATGTGGGTGCCTATGTCTTATTGGATGGAGGTTCATTTTGATTCGATTCATAATGGTGATCACTTGTAAGTACTAAATTTCGATGTCGCTCAGATTTTCGACGTGAGCTATTTTTGTTGGACAACCAATGCCTACAAGATCTCAACCCACTTTGACCAAAGTACCAGGAGCCTAAGTTCCTTTCCTTGTGCCTTGCTCGACTCTGTCGATGCTGGTGGGGGCGACATTTGCGAGCATTGCTCCCCTCCTTTGATGTGCCACCGTGTGTGCTGGCTCTGGGTGAAAACTTGGGTCTGGTCTTCTAGACAGAGCGGTGGTGGCGGCATGTTGGCATCACTCCCTTCTTGGAGGTGTCTTTCCAAGAGCGTAGGTCTATTTTTTTGACTTGTTGTGAGCGGTTTGTGGTTGGTGGCGGTGCTGCATGCTTGTGGCGTATTGTTGCCTCTTCCTAGATCAGAGAGCATTTCAATGGTCGACGGCCTCTGCGGTGTCAAGCTTGGTGCTTTTCTGTTCGTAGTCTTTGTTAGCTGTTCTACTTGGCACCTTGTATCTTGTTCACTTGTTCAGGGTTATGTCCCTGGCTCCTTCTTTGTAATGTGTGTTGTGCTTTATTATTATTTATAAAGCAAGGTGAAAGTCTATTTCAAGTAGCGGGGAGAAAACAACGGGAAGGCCGCTCGTAAGATGCGGATCGAACGGCAGACGAATAATTTGGACATATGACTAAAAACATAACATTGGCCAAATAATTCTTACCCTGAACTACTGTTCTGTTATGAAAAAAATATTGGAATCCACCTCTCATTCCGGAGGTATATGAAAGGAAACAAGTGGCATCTAGATCAAGCTTTACTCTGGAGTCTTAACGACAAGTGAGGGACATATATAGTCGGAGGCAAAAGACAAGTGGCAAGTTGGAATCTAAACCACCATTGTTTATGTGATTTCTTGTTGGAAGCCTTGTTGCATGTGATGGTTAGGTGGGCAAATTTCAATGTCCTCTGGGTTACTAAGCTACTACTTATCGATGAGGTATAAATAGGCGTGTCCTCCGAGATAGCTGGGTGTGTTTGGTTCTCTAGCTAAGCATGCCCAGCCAGTCTAGCTCACCCGAGGCATAGCTTATACAAGCAAGGCTACTGTTTTGGTTTATTTGCCTGGCCTCCACTAAAGCGAGGCTAGAGTCAGGCTTGCTTGCGATCCAAACGCACCCAGAGTATACACTGACACACTATAGCACACACTAAGCAAAACCGCCTATGGTGGCAATGCAGTCATCGAGTTCCTTGAGCAACGGCGGCAGTATGGCGGATCCATCGATGCAACATGGCATGTACTTGATGCTAACCCATCTGCAGCATATCAGCATGATAAGAATGGTTTGTTACCTGTACATGCCGCTGCCTTGATGGATAAGAAGGTCCCCATCCGTATTCTCCTCAAAGGTTGCATTGCTCTTCCTGATAGGCAGGGGAGATCCTTTCTGAATGCGGTCACGAAGTGGTTGAGGCGAGCCATAAGAAAAGAGAGAAAAAAATCTGATGCGGTGACTGAATCGAGCCGGACACTTGGAATTTTATCAGTACTCATCACAACGGTGACATTCGCTGTACCGGCGGCAGTCAAAGAAGGAGAGAATAGCAAGGGTGGCTTACCAAGAGTTTACAGTGCCTGGTATTTCAGTGTGTTGATGACCGCCAACGGGTTTGCTTTTGTCTACTCCTCAATAGCCACTCTTTTGTCTCATGATCTCCGGCACGTCCATGCTTAAACTGCATATCCGCCAAGCTTGCTTCCTGGTATCCGCGTTCCTTGCCTCACATTCGCTCACATACTTGACTATTGCATTTGCCCTTGGTGTACATATAGTACTGGTTCCAGGAGGTCGTACAATTTCCACTGGCATATACATCATGAGTTCTCTTTTGGTCCTCTGCCAGAATGCAGGTTTTGTCGGTGAAATGTTGAATACTTACAAACCGTTGTCTGTCCCTTTGTTATGCTGGTTATTTATACTTACAAAATGTTGAATACTTACAATCGGTGAAATGTCCAAAATGTTAAATTCGTATGCTGGTTATTTATACGCCGTATCTCTGTGTGGGTTATATTGTTATCTTTAGCGCGAAGTCAAGGAAACCTGTGACTTGATGAAGCAGCATCAAATAGAGATCTAGGATAGTGGTTAATTGCTGTCTGAAGCCCAATGCAGAATGGCAACTAGTTTCGAGGAGCAGGCGGGTCGTGCCTCGGGCCGTTGTAATAAGGCAGATTTGCCATATCTTCTACTCCGTATCAATCAACCATGCCTTCATATTCTCAAGTTTCTTTAGCGAACTATCTTTTCCCTTTTGATGAAAAGAAACGGCGTTGTATTTTATCCATGAATGAATGAGATGAGAACTGTTTACATAGCTCACGGCGAGCACACCTAGCAGCTAATTAACCTTCTCGAGATCGATGAGACAACAACAAGAACATATATAGAAAAAAGGGAAAAGAACCAAACGCGCAGCACAAAACGTTAGACAATATTCCCATCTTATAATTCCCAAAAAGCCATATTATCCCCATCTTACAGGACATATGGATAAAGCACAGGCTGCACACAGGTTGCTTCTTTGACCATCAATCTATAGCTATGAAGACAAACAAAAAGACAAGTGGCATGTGGATCAAACTGGAATCTAACCCACTTGATCTGTGTAGTACTATGATAATTGGTTATCTTTGTCATAGCATGAAATGTGATCGTTAGGTTGGCAATATGAAAGTCTCAGATTTTCGTTGATAAAGAGCAACTATATATTACAACAGAAAAATACATGCACGCAAGTTAGCAACAACTTATACAACAACGCATACATGTCATTTAACAGTGTGTGGGCCCCATAGTCATCCACATCTGGCGCCACGCCTCGGCCCACCTGTCAGACAATGGCTCAGAACGAGGCTGCTATGTCCCCCAAGCCCAAGGTTGGTTGGTGCATGCCTTTGTGGTGGTCGTTCTGGCGTCCTCACACATTTTTTTTAGAAAAGGAGGAGGACCCTCGGCCTCTGCATCTGGGTGATGCATACGGCCACTTTATTAATTATTCTCGTAAGACCTTACAAAGTGGTACAACAGTAAGACTAAAGCCATCGTCTATGCAACAACTAAGACCGGTTCAGGGGGCTACTGACGGTGTCCTGGACTAGGGGGTACTCACCACGTCGTCTCCCGATCTGTTAGATTGGGCCGAGGACCCCCATGGCCGTATACTCACGGGCCAGTTCGGACAGCTGCCGCATACAAGGAAGATTCCACAAGACTTGGCGATCAAGACAAGGACTCCTCCCCACCGGCGTATTCGGCTAGGACTCTTGTTATCCTAGGCCTCTGGTGCATTATATAAACCGAGGCTAGGCTAGTCGATATAACATACACATCAACTCCATATACAATAATCATACCATAGGCTAGCTTCTAGGGTTTAGCCTCCTTGATCTCGTGGTAGATCTACTCTTGTACTACCCATATCATCAATATTAATCAAGCAGGACGTAGGGTTTTACCTCCATCAAGAGGGCCCGAACCTGGGTAAAACATCGTGTCCCCTGCCTCCTGTTACCATTGATCCTAGACGCATAGTTCGGGACCCCCTACCCGAGATCCGCCGGTTTTGACACCGACATGAAGTTGGGTTATCTGCATATTTAATATCAAAAAAATGAAGATATAAAAAGATGGCATGGTGACATCTTCATTGATTGGTACCACAACATCAATTTGATACGAGAAAAAGAATGAAAATGACCAAACAAAGATGGAAAAAGGGGTGTAGTTTTCATACCAGATTGCAACATGGGTGCTCAAGGTTGCTGACGTAGTCAGGGTCGTCGCTCCTGGAGTCAAAATACATTGAATTGTTTTTGCATCAAGTTCACAACAACAACTGCCCAATGTCCATCCTTGACAATGGTGAAGAAGAGCTGCAATATTAACATTTTTTTCATAAACCCAGATGATGATGCAGTAAAAGATAGCTTTGAAAAGATAGCTTATAGCATTATAAAAAATACAGTAGCATAAAAACTATAAAAATCCATTCAGAAAGCTATGAGCTACAGAAAGCTTTAAGCTACAAAAATTCAAAAAACTTTTGAACTTGGGTTTTCTTTCCCGTGAGTGTATGACTGTATGATTTTTAATGGATTCAGTGAAAAAATTATGCTCCAATAGTTCCTGGAGCTACAACTATTCTGGGAAAAACTTGTTGTGCCTATTCTACAACTATTCCTGCTCCTCTCCAGGTGCCAAGGGGCAGTCAGGTAGGGAAAAACTTGTGGCCATTCATGCTCACAAATAGAAAACGAAAAAATTCATGCTAAAACTGCATGCTCCTCTCCGAGTGCTCCTGGACTGGGGCCTTCCTTCTCCTTCGCACGTCAGGTGATGAACCAACAAACCTGTGGCCAATCATGCTCACAAACAGAGGGCGCAAAATCCATTCCCCACCCCAAGTTCCTAGTCAATTCCCCACCCAAATACGGGGGCGCAAATCAAAAAAAGAGGGCGCCAACGCAACCCTAACCACAGCGTAGCCGCTCGCTGCGGAGCCGCCGGTGAAGCCACCGGAAGGCACGGAGCTGAACTCGACCGAAGCAACAATGTCGGCCAGAAATGGGGGGAAGGAAGGAGGAGAAATCACAGGGATCCAGAGGAGATCCGTACCTGCTTGGGTTGCCGCCGGCTGCCGGTGGTTCCGAAGACGTCGTCGTCGTCACGGCGGTGGGTTAGCCCCGGTCGCGCCGCCGCCCTCCCAGATCCAGTCGTCGCCCTCCCAGCCCTGCGAGCACACGCTGCTGCGGGAATGACCGCTTCCGGCTGTAGGGTCATTTTCCTGAAACAACGGGTATGTTTCAGAAAACATACGCGCGTGACGCGGAAGCGGGGTGGCGGTTCTTGTCCGGCCGATCAACAGATGATCCGACGGACGCGGAGCCGGCGGATGCGGCTCGCGTAATCGGTCGGGTGAACGTAAGCTTTTCCCAAAAAGAAAACTAGTGCAAAAAAAAAGATCTTGGAATCTCAATGTAATTTTATTATGTTTTAGATGCTTTATACTTTTGATGAATTTTTTGCAAAAGAAAAAGATTTGTTTGTTTGACTTTTACAGTAGTTCTTGGAGCAACAAAAAGGAAAACTAGTGCAACATGTCTAAACCTTGTAATGTCGCCCTACTTAAAAGGGAAATGTTTTTTGTCCCTCAACTCTTTTGAAAGTACATAAATGGTCCCTTCATTTGAAAACCAGTAAATACTAGTCCTTGAAGTTTAAAACCGGATAGGTTTAGTCTCTCATATCGTTTCAGGTGGTTTCGTGGACATAGTTTTGACGAAAACCAGACACATCATACCAACATACCAGACATAGTTTTGGCGACCAGGCCAACTTCGACATTGCTCCTGATACCTCCTATTCCCCCTCGCGATCCCCATGGTATGCATATGTGAGACATCTATTTTTTCTAAGTAAGCTGGTGTTCTGAACATCTTGAACTCAAATGGGACAATGCCACAATGGGTCTTGCTATCTGGAGGTTGATTGGTATATTTAAGCGCCGTTTTATTATTCACACATGAGAACGTTGGTGGAGAATTCATTTTTGCAATCAGAAGAATGCATGCCATACAATAGGTGTGCTGCTATTAATTTTTTCTGTCAATAATTTCCGGTCTACGTCTCCACCCTCGGTGGAACCTAAGACCAAAGAAGGTTTCATCGCTGTTAAAAAGCAACGGGGATTGGCCCTGCTTTTCTGGTAACATCGAGGACAAAAAATTCGATAGACAACTACTTGGCAGCTCATTTTTTGGCTTGTCTACACAAAAACATGTCAAATGTTGGCATCAAACGAAACATCTATATCCAAGTCTAGATTCCATATTTTCAACTCTAATATGATGACAAATACAAACCGATCTTTAAAAAAAAAGTTTTTTAAACCCCAAATCTAGCAAACGCCTAATTCCATGAGTCTGATACAAGCTGAGTAGGGCCCACAAAAGCAACATATATGATTGTATTATCTTGTTAGGGCATCTCTAACATAGATCATCCAACGGATGCCCAAGTACACCATTGTCGACGAGTACCTCGTCCGACTTATCTGACTGTTCTTTGGTTGGCTGGAATGGCACCCCTAACATAGTTGACCGTTCTTTGGCTGGCTGGAATGGCACCTCTCTCTCTCTGCCTGGCTATACACAAATAAAGAAGTTATATCTGATTACTTACTACCCAATACTGATCTTGACTAGTAGGCATTAGCACCTAATCCTTTGAGCAATGTACGGGCGCAATCCATTAGTACGTAATCTTGGATTTGATTTCAGTGCCTCTGAAGTTTGGAGGTCTTGTGTGCGTCAAATAGTCCGTGTTTCACATAGGAAAACGATCAAGGTAAGGTGTGATGGGTTGGCCTATCTAAGATATCCGCGTTATACAGATCCTAGTTTTGGGAATGTTCTAGAAGGTTTGGGTTCTGTCTTTTATTGTTTTGAGAACCTTCTAAGTGTCTAAAGGATTATGGTCAGCTTTTGTGTTATTTTTCACTTACCAATTTTTTTGGCTATTTATTTTTCGTTTTTTCATAAATTTTGAAAAATTCAATTTTTGCAAACTTTCAGAATATAAAAATTGTTTGCATTTTCTAAAATAATGTTTGAAAACATAAAAATTGTTTGCATTTTTTCTGAAATTTGAAAACATGTTCGCGGTTTTAAGAAATGTTCTCGATTTTTTTTACAAATGACGCTTTTCCAAAATATATTCTCGTTTTCTAAAAGACCATATTTTTAAAGAAATTTCCTATTTTTTAAAAAAATCTTCATGATTGTCAAAAAATCTTCTTAAATTTTCAAAATATTATCATATTTTTAAAATTCACTTTTAAATATTGATTTTCCATGTTTTCTAGAAAAAGGGAAAAATAGAAAAACCTGAAAAGACCGAGTAGGGACTGTATCCCCAAGCCGAGTTGCTACAATACACATCGCTCAGGTGCATGATAAATGGGCTGACCCAGTTATGGCCTCTGTTCACTGGGTCCCTATTATGTGATTAGGACGGAGACACTTCGATTTATCATTTGCAAAGGTCACTCCAACCTCCTCAGGCGCTGAAAAATGACGCACTGCATGTGCATCATTTGTCGCACACTAGGAATTTTTTTCGTAGATTCGTTTATTCAAAAAAACATCAAGTGGTTAGGAATAGCGACCATTGTTGTTAAGATGGTGGCTTCAGACAAACTGTACTACTTTGTAAGATCTTTATGAATAATTAATAAAATGGTTGTATGCATTGCCCAGATGCAGAGGCCGGGGGTAATCCTCTTTTTCAAAAAAAAAAAATGAGCCCATGCTGCGAGTCGGTGCTGCGACGCCGCCACCATGCTGCGAGTGGCCATGATTGTGAGCCTTGTCGCCGTGTACCATAAAGAATAGGGTGTACCCCACGGATCGGTTGGGAGTGGTGCGAAGACCCCATAGGACGCACACACACTCTATAATCCAAATTCGTACAATATTCTTTTATGTAGCAAAGAGAACACGGCTCGGTCCGACGGACGGACTAGGTCAAGATCACAACAGACAAGTTTGCAGAAGCATAACCTTCTTTCTATCCAGCTTGTCAGGGTGGTTACTTATTGGGAGAAGCGTCGGCCTATGGTTGGATGGTTAGAAGAGCGGTTGTACGTACCTCCGACCCCACCCACGAGGGAGGGGTGCGAGAAGCGAGGTATCTTTATCTTGATACGTATTTTATCTGTTTTTATTTACTCCGATCCGTATATACACTAGCTAGCTTTGGTCAAAGTGAAGCTTTGTACAAAGTTGATTGATAGTCAAAAACATTAACATGTACGAAGAGTAAATAAAAAACAGAGGGAGTAGTTGTTTTTGAGGAAATATGAATAAATAAATCGGGAATTTAGAAAAATAGATGAGTGGGGCCTCTTTGGTTTTTGAACCGAAATCTGATTTGATTCTGAAATCAAATCAAATCAAATGTGAGTCGGTTTTGGTTTTTTTTTGAGTATCAGTACAGACACAAGCGTTTATATACACACGCATACACTCATCCCTATGAATGTACACACGTACACTCTATCCCTATAAGCATCTTCGAGAGACTGAGCCGGCGTATCATCTTGAGATAGATAGATAGATAGATAGATAGATAGAGAAGAGAAAGAGGAAGCCCAACCAACCCCAGCACAGAGCAGAGAGCAGACAGACAGAGACGCAGAGAGAGAGAGAGGGAGAGGATGTCGGCCATGGAGACGGACGCCCCCGACGCCGCCCCGCCCCCCGCCGCCGACGCCGCGGCCTCCTCCTCCTCGTCCCGCAAGCCGGGCAAGCGCTTCGAGATCAAGAAGTGGAACGCCGTCGCGCTCTGGGCGTGGGGTAAGCGCCGATCCAATCCGATCCGATCCATCCCTAACCCTCCTAGATAGCTTGGGTCGGTTGATTTGATTTGATTGTATGTATCTGGAACTGCAGACATCGTGGTGGACAACTGCGCCATCTGCCGCAACCACATCATGGATCTATGTATGTAATAAGCTTTCTTGTTTTCTTCTTCTTCTTCTTGGGGAATTGCCGATCTGATCTGATCCGAATTTACTTTACTTGCTTCGTGCTGCAGGCATCGAGTGCCAGGCCAACCAGGCCAGCGCCACCAGTGAGGAGTGCACCGTCGCATGGGGTATGTACGCTTCCTTCCTTCCTTCAATATCAATATCACTGTTGCTTCCTTCACCGCCGAGTGACAAATTTAATTTATATGCCTCCTTTCTAGATTAAATTGCCTGTCTCTTACGGCTGTTTTGTGATTTGCGGCGTCCATCAAGTCATAGTCTCTTACGCCTGTTTTCTTGTGCATACATATAACCATACAGGATTCAGGATTCAGTATTCCACTGTTATGTTTATATAAGCCATACGTCTTCTCAGGACCATGTTTTATCTACTCTACTAGTTGATTCGTATTTACCTACCTCATGATTACGGGCTCTAGTTGCTGAATCAGGCAGAGCTGCAACCTCTGTTTTCTGCATGTTACACCACCTATGCTAACTCTATATGAGATAACTAGTAGTAAAACCTGTTATGTTACTCTACTATAGCTTAAAGCTGTGCATCTCATCTTGTTGCAGAGTGCAACATGATGCTAAATAAATTGCTTGTCTATCTGTCTCTTGAAATGATAAATCAACTTAGTATCTACTACCCCCTCCGTTCGGAATTACTTGTCTCGGATATGGATGTATCTAGAACTAAAATACGTCTAGATACATCCATTTTTGAGACAAGTAATTCTGAACGGAGGGAGTAGTATTTATTCGATAAAGTGCAACTCCCTCCCTCTGTCTGCGTTTATTAGGCCAGGGGGATGTTTCAGCAAATAAGGCACACCAATTAGCGTGCGCAGGACAAAAAAATCTGTTTAGAAAATGACCTATAATCCTGCTAGATTTAACTCACACAATATCCCCAAAATTGTCTGCTTTAATTAACTGCCATAATAAGCAGATTATCCCCTTGCGCGCTCGCTTGCATGCTGCCTCGTGCGCTCATCTTGCATGCCTGTAGGATATAACGGCAACCAAACGGCCTAATATGAGTGGACGCAGCTCCCCTGCTCGCTGGCCTGATTAACGTTCAGATATGCCCTATTTCTCCAATATATACCTGTCATGCATGTATACGAGTACTAGGCTTGTATCTGCAACTATTTATTACTATTGGTGAAGCCTAAGCTAGGATAACATGTCATTCTACTTATGCTAGTGTTTTATACATCCTTTCCATGTTCCTTTTGTGCAACTTGCCTTATTTATCCTACAGTTTTCTTAGCCTGATATTACCGCATTAATAGTAGGAATATAGTTTGCCCATGTGTTGAATTTGAAAATAATAATCAATGTTGATGGATCATGAGGTGTCATACAGTGCTTTTATGTTTGCACTTGACAAGTTAGTACACCTTCAAACATATTGGCTCATGTGCTACTTGTAGTTTCGATAGTCTGTCTCTTTGCTTGAGATATGATTTTTTTTATGCTATACCTCGTCGTGTTATTGTAGTCTCAAGACCCAGAAGATAGTAGGATGCCCTCATGGGGCAATTAATGGGGTGTGTGGTTAATTCGAATGTTTGATATTTGGTACTGAAGTTGTTAATACCTTTGTTGCGAGCGAGTAAATTTGTCAAGCTATATACCCCCTTGACATGTATCTGACTACTCCCTCCGTTCTGAATTACTTGTCGCAGGTATGGATGTATCTAGATGTATTTTAGTTTTAGATACATCCATTTCTGCGACGAGTAGTTTCTGGGGTCAAATATTTCCCCTGTAAATTGATCTATTATTTTATTGTAAAGCAAACTGTTTGGTCTTGAGCTTCAGTGGACCTAACATGATGTGGTCTTGTGCACTACAGGTGTCTGTAATCATGCTTTCCACTTCCACTGCATCAGCAGGTGGCTCAAGACTCGCCAAGTGTGCCCACTAGGTAAACACAGTTACTGTATGGCTCAAGTTCATCTTGTTGGAAATCTTCATATATACTGACCAGCATCTTTCTGTTGCTCCACGATGCAGACAACAGCGAATGGGAGTTCCAGAAATACGGCCACTAGACCACCCTCCTCCGCCGCGTTACTTGCCTACTACCACCCCACCAGAAGCCCAGACCTATCTCTTGTCGAAGATCGCTATCTCCGCCTACTTTAGAACATTTGCATCTACATCTCTGTGTTTGATGAGTTTGTATAAAGGATTCATGTACTTGCACATCTAATGCTATCGTATCGTCTCAAGGGATTCCCCCATTAAAATTACCCTTGCTGTGGACCTTTGGTCGGTGCCTTTTTTGAGCTTGCTGGGATAAGGAATATCGCTTTGGGAATGCTGTCCCGAGCCGGTTATCTTTTTGAGTAGAGATATGTTGAGTGTGCTAGTATTATTATGGAAGGGCATTGGTGAGTGCTTTTGATGCCATCTAAAGCTGCATGGCTTCTCCCGGAATCCGGTGGGGCGGTCGGCCTCCATGACCGCCGTGCCGCCTGTATCTAGGGTTCGTCTGCCGGCCGTGTTGACCGGCTGCCCTAGAGAGTCTTTTTCCCGAGCCTTTGCTTTGAGTTTTTTTTTACTCTCTCGCTAGTCGTTTTGATTAGCGTTTTTCTTTTTGGTTTTCCGATTTATACTTGATCGGTTTGGTCGCCCACCGCCACCGTCGACCCCCGTGTGCCTCTACTCCGACACTGGCATGACAGGCCAGCCTCTTCATCGACCCGGCAGCCTCGCTAGACAAGCAGCCCCTAACAGACGTCGCCCGCGCGTCTGCATGCCCGTCGCCCCGACCCGGCTGTTGATGCTAATCTTGTTACAAGGTCTGCCAAATGTTGCATTAGACTTTAGCTCCATGCATTAGTTCAGTATAGACTAATTTGTACCTGCATTGGCTTTCCATTTAATTAGTTTACATGTAGCAAATAACTAGGACCTGTCACGTATGTGTGCACGCACAGGATTAGATCGAGTCGTAGATGAGTTGGTCAGCCTACTGGCGATCCTCCGTGGGATGGCACGGGTGAATAGGATCGTGCGGAGACTTAGCATGTAATGGGTCACGTTCTGTTGGGCGTGCAGCCGAGAGAATGAAGGAAGAAAAAACAGAAAAAAGGATGGCAGTTGCGCCTCGCAAAATACTGGAGTCTTCGTCTACCTCTCTCTTGTTCGTCTCCCTCGTGTCCACGTGTTTACTCCGGCCGGCGATCTATCACCGGCGGCCTCGCACGACAGGCAGCCCCTAACGGCCGTCGTCCTCGCGTCTGCATGCCCGTTGTCCCGACCCGGCGGCCTCGCGCGACAGGCGGCCCCTCAAGGCCGTCGTCCGCGCGTCGACCCACTCGTCGATCTACGCTGGTCATCACCGTCATGTCCCCGAGTTCAGCGCGCCCCTCCGTCGATCGAGCAACCGGCTGCTGCTGCGTCGCTCCATCGGGCCGCAGCGCCGCCGCCCCGTGGCTGCACCGATCCGCGCCGCCGCTACGTCGCCCTTTCGGCCGTAGCGTCGCGGCACGTGGTCCCCGCCACCGCCCTGAGGTTGTTCCTGTGGTTGCACCACATCTCGCGCTACCGCTGCGTCGCCTCTTTGGGCCGTAGTGTCGCGGCCCGCGGTCAACCGCTGCACCGAAGCCGTCCGCTCCAGGCCGTCCCTGAGGCTGCACCGACCCTCGCGCTGCCGCTGCGTCGCCTCGTCGGGCCGTACCGAGCGTGGCACGCGATCCCTGCAACCGCCCTGCTTCCCCGCCGTCGCCCCGACCAGCCCGCCGCCGTTGCGTCGCCCCTTCGGGTCGTAACGCTGCGGCCCGCGGTCCACCGCCGTCCACGCGCGTTGACTTCCAGGTGATATGTGCCGCGCCGCCTTCCTTGGCGCGGGAACGTCACCGTCCGTGCCGGTCTTCGTCACGCTGTCGGGTTCATTATCGCCTACTTCGAGAACCGCCACCGTGCTCCTTCTCTAGCCGCCGCCGCCGCTGCTTTCTTCCGCGGCTCCACGGTGACTACCTTGACACCGGCGACCCCCGACTCGACACCGACCACGGCGTTCTTTGCACGGCTACCTCGACTACGGCTACACCACCTACGCTCTCAACTATCTCGACAAACGGCACAAAGGGCTACCGCCTTGCTTGAGCAACCTCGTCGGTTGCCACACCAGCCACAACTCCACGATGCATCAACCGTTACAACCGGGGGGGGGGGGGGGGGGGGTGGGTGTCCGTCGGCTTGCCTTCGGATTCTTCTTCAATCTCACCGTCTGCGTCGCTACCGTTGTTACTGCGGGGGGATGTTGAGTATATTTATTATCAGGAAAGACGAGATAGATTAGGATTTGTTCTGTTTTGTCTTGTACTCCAAATAGATCATTGTACTCCTATATAAATGTCCACGAGGCTCAAGCAATACAACAACTATTCCACCAATCTCCCTCTCTCTACATCTAACTCCACCGACACAGCGACCCACGAAATATTCTAGCCGTCCACGAGCATCAAGCCGAACATGCCATCTACTCCTACATCAAGCCGAACGACCACACCACCGATCTGCAACTACACCGACACCTCTACATCAAGCCGAACATCAACAGCAAACCGGTACGACTACATCGCCCCAATGAAAAAAAAATCTTCGTCGAGCAGATCTACTTGAAGCTACCACTACATGCACCATCCACGCGCCAAGCCAGTGTGGAAAGCGTGCAGTTCTTCATCGTCTTCTTCAGCATGACACGGCATCGACACCTGTCGCCACGAGCAAGCGACACATCATTGTCGACACGCCGCTGCATCACCGAAACTTCATTGCCAAGGTCTTCATCACCATCATCGTTAACACAATGCCGCCGCCTCGTCCACAAGATGGACATTTAGCGTCCTCTGACAGACTATTCTGCAAGATGTCACCTCGACGACGGCAATGACCGCGTCACGACGACGGCATCGACCGCGTCACCCGCGACGGCACGACTGCATCGACACAGCGTCACTATAGTGACAACCCTACACGACCACATGGTTCTGGCAAAACAGATGTGTGCTCGATGGGTTTCCCCCGGTCTTGGCAAAACTGGTGGACTCATCGCTGATGGCACCCTCTGACATTCGCAAGGTGCATTGTCCACGTCTGCAGCTCCGTCTTAACGCAATTTTTTGCGCCTTCGGCTTTGTGAGGCTTCATCATTCACGACGATTACATCACCGACCACGACTACATCGACCGCGGCTACATCACCATGATCGGCTACCTTGACATCGACGTTAATGGCTTGTTCTACAGTAACACATCAGCAACAACTCCAGTCAACAGCGTCTGTGTCGTCATCAACGTTCACGCCACTCCCGCTGTGACTGCGGGAGGGAATAGAGGAGAAGGCAGGAAGGCAACAGAAGGGGACGCAGTCACCACCCTAGATGCCGACCCATCAAAAACGCACTTGATGATGGCACAACGGAGAAGACGGCAGAAGCACAAGAGTTCAAATTCAGTCGTCATCGTCCGCTTCACTCCCGCTACGACTGAGGGGGAATGTTAGAAGTATAATTATGTTTAAGTTAGAGATTAGGAGTTGGAGATAGGATTGGTTTAAACCATGTACGACTTGTCCCCTACTCCAAATCTCTCTCCCTCATATTGTACTCTATATATACCCCATACCTGTGTCAGATCAATACAACATACAACAACAATATTAGTCATCCTACAATTTCCACACTGCCTACACGGTGAGAGTGATCGATGATCCGACAACTCCGAACAAGATCCTGTACATGAGGCCGCCAGAGAACATGGTGTCGCACAACGAGCTCATCGCAATGTGGGAGAGGAAAACAGGAAGGGCTCTCCAGGTGAAGTTGATCAAGTGTAGGGTACATCATCAATCATCCTGCACCCAAACAGACATATGATCGAGTGTCTGTAGACCGTTGTTACAGTCGCATCTCTGACCACTCTTTCTTGACATGTGCCTGCAGAGGCAGCATACCCTCTGAAAATGTTGTTGTCCCTCTCACTCTCCATCTTCGTTAGGGGCGACCATGCCATCCCCAATCAGCTCATGCTACAATCCCCAAATCAGCTCAAATTCTCGCTACAATCCTCCTCCTACTCGTGCTAATCCTGCATAACCGAAAGAAGAAATGGATCCTGCATAACAGACAGAAGAAATATAGTTCAGAAAGTCTCAAAGCTGATAGACCTAGTAACAGGTGAGTGTCCGCTGGTCGTCGCCGCCGGCGTGGACGCGTCTTCGTCTACCTCTCCTCTTCACCACGTGACTTCGTCTGCCTCAGACCACGCGCCTGCGCCTCCATCGGAGCCATCTGTCAACCGTACCCAGCTCAATGACGACCTCAAGAAGACGAAGGTACCTATTCCTCTTCCTTGTGCCCTCCTCTCTAATTTCTTTTCAACCCTCCTCTCTAATTTCTTAATGCAGCTGGCAGAAATAGGCGACATCTCGCTGGGGGCGCTCACCATCATGGCCGGCGTCGTGGTGGTGTGGTTGACCATGCGCTCCGCCCGTGCTCCGCCGCCGCCGCAGCAGCAGCAACAGCAGCAGCAGCAGCAGCAACACCTGGTCCGATCGAGATCTCACGCCGTTCGGGGTTCTGCAGATGTAAGTGAAATCCCTGCTTGTGTTTCTAGTTATGCATCAGTTTGACAATAATCCCTCCCTCGTCTTTCACAAACAATGCACTGTTAGTGGTTAATTATCCTTCATGCATATACTACTTGCCAAAGGCGTTTTTTCACTAGTAGTAACCGAAAGCGTTTCATTCAGTCACCAAAGTTGATGCATTTTCTGGTGTCCGCCTGGATGAAAATTTGCACCGGATTTAGGTTAAGACAGACATATTTTGGGGTTTCGGGCTGCCACATTTGTCCGATTCAGCCCAAACAAACCCACACGGACCTAACAAGTGATTTTGGGGACGAAAAAGAAGCAAGAAGGCAGCAGCTTTACTACTAGGCCTCCATCCAGAATTAATTGTCGCTCAAACTGATGAGTTTATAGCAAAATATATTAAGAAATAAAAAATAAAAAAAATTATCATTACATTGATAATTTTCCTGTATAAACTTTGTCACATTTGCATTTTCGCACACCTTATATTTTGGACCAAATGGGGAGCCCAGTGAATTTAATTAAGTAGACAAAGGCAAAACTTGTGTGGCAAGCTGCTATTTGCAGTGCGTAAAAATTAAAAAGGAGCACACTTGACAATTCCATCTCCCTTCCATCCTTGGCAGCACATTTAAGTAAATAATACATTGCTTTTTGTGAGGCACAAACAGAATCAGCCTGATTAGAATGAATTGCGGTTAAAAATGACAAAACTGGGATGCTCGGAGACAATAATCAGGAGCGATTAGCCTGGTAAAAATCGCCAGCCCAGCGCTAAGAAAAACATGCTTCCCTAGCTGCAGATCAATTGGGGGACCGTAATCTGCCGCAAGAACAAAGTGAGAACATATAAGAGTCAAATGATACACATCATCAACGTCGTTACAGCGCTGCCATTTCCAGTCTGGAATTCGTTCTTCAATCTGGAAATGGACCTTGACAGACAGCAAATACACTCTTAACGCCTCAACATGGTCACTGTTGCCTGTTCCGTTCAAAGTCACACATACATCACTCGCATGATTTCTCAGACAATGCCAGGTATATATGAAACACCAAAAAATACCAAGTACGTACATGCATGACTGCTTTGGAACTGCACCCTTGAAAAGAAACAGGGGTATTTATTTACCCGAGGCATGTGAAAGGAGATGAGCATGTGAAAAGAAACAAGCACCAGGGGTATTTATTTCATCTTGTTGGAAATCGTGCATCTACATCCATCCATCCTTGTTATCAATGTTTAATTTCCGTGCTTGTGTGTTTGAGTTTGTTTGTATAAAGGACCCGTGTGCTTGCACGTGTGTTTGAGTTTGTTTGTATAAAGGACCCGTGTGCTTGCACGTGTGTT
Organism: Triticum urartu; assembly: GCF_056163025.1. Taxonomy (NCBI): domain Eukaryota; kingdom Viridiplantae; phylum Streptophyta; class Magnoliopsida; order Poales; family Poaceae; genus Triticum; species Triticum urartu. The sequence goes on from NC_141875.1 coordinate 230,756, forward strand.
TGAGTTTGTTTGTATAAAGGACCCGTGCGCTTGCACGCTATCGTATTAAGGGATGGATTCCCCATTGAATTTGAATTTGCCCGTGCCTTTTCTGAGTTTGCTGGGATAAGGAATCTAGCTTTGGGAATGCTGTCGCGGGTCGGTTATCTTTTTGACTAGAGATATGTTAAGTGCCTGTGCTAGTATTATGATGGAAGGGCATCAGATTCTGGTGACTGCTTTTGTTTTTCAGAAGCTGCATGCATGGCTTCTCCTGAAATCCAGTGGGAACTGTCTCAGGTCGGTCGTGTGCTTCCTTTTGTCGGTGCTTATCTTTGTTGCAATTCAATTCTTGTGAATTGTAATGTGGATGATGATCTGGGGAGCACCGCCTAGCGAAAAAGGAAGAAAAAATACTACCATGGAGTCTTGGCTAGGTTCATCCTCTTGACACAATTGTGGCTCCACCTTTGGATGCTGTTGGATTCTTTTCTCAACTTTGAACTTGGATCGGTTCTGAAAATGAATTCTCTACCATGGTAGCCAAAACTGGAGGGATGCATGTGTTTGATTCTTGCCTATTTCATCCATCCATCCATCCATCCATCAAAACTTACATGATTTATTCGTGCCAACACATGATTTACATTTCTGGAAGGCAACCTATGTGTGCCTTGTTGAAATATCTAAGCTTGGTTTCCACATGGCCAGTTTTAGCAAGGCCAGGCCATGGCTACATCTTCTGTGCTTCATCGGCCAGCTCCAGGAAGAAGGGCCTTAGGCGAGCACAGGGCTCCGTCCAGACGACGATGGCTGTAGGTTGGCGGCGAACTTCCTTGCCCACTGGTCGTAATGTATGATCTCCTCGAGCGACGGCCTTGTCACCAGCTCGTTGCGGTGCGCGTCGCACGTCATCTCCACCACCTTGAAGATGTCCAGGTAGCTGATCCTGCAAAAACAACAACAGGGGAGATGGATGAGGACTTGGGCTTTTTTATGTCCATGTTCATAGAAACAGTTTTCATCGCAGCAAATATGAGATATGCAACAACAGGCAGGCCAAACTTAAGCTAAACTTATATCAAGTGCTCATGAAATCAAGGTTCCACAGGTTATGGTCGAAAGTGCCTGAGCATATTATTAGCTTTCAGGACATACATTCTCCTTTCAAGTCAGACTACGCAAAGAATCTTTTGTTTACTTTGGTTGATACCAAAGGATTTTGTATATCATGATGCTGCTATCAGCAGAACAGACACGCGGAACATAGTTACGTCAACAAAATCAGAACAATGGCATCCACTATGCAATGCTTTGTCTAAAAAACAAGACAGAAGAAAAGGATGATAGCATTCAGAAAAGAAAGAATCATACTTTTCGTCGATGAACAGCTCCACCGCCTTCTCATTAGCAGCACTCAAAACTCCCGTCATGGTGCCCCCGGCCCGCCCTGCCGCATACGCGAGATCCACCGATGGGTATTTCACGTTGTCGGGAGCTTTAAATGTCAGCGAACCCAGCCTGCATTATCCAGTTGCAATCAATTAGCTAAGAAATTAATCTGGAAATTCTTAGAGGACATTTTAGAACAAAATTGTGGAGCTGGGAGAGTGCTTTTACTTGCAAAGGTCTAGCCGGGGCCAGGTGACCTCGGAGCAGTAGACTCGGTCTGGCCAAGACAAGGTGTATAGGATCGGTAGCCGCATGTCTGGCCATCCCAGCTGAGCCAGGACAGATGAATCCTGAGGAAACAATACAACTTCATGAACACTTGAAGTCAAGATAGCATTAAGCCAGATGTAAATGATTTAGCATATCAGCCTCAAGGATCTGAAGGAACATAAACCTCAGATTCTGCCGGTCTGATGCGCTAAATGTACTACCAGAGAAAGCAAGAATAAATGATATGCACCGCATCGGCATGACGTGTGCGTGCGTTACAGTGTCCATAAGAATATATGCTTCTTGAAAAAAGGGGATAACTATGTTGTAGGGCCTCACCTGGGTTTCAATCATAGAGTGTATGATGGACTGTGGGTGAATCACAATCTCAATGTCATCATATTCAGCACCAAACAAATAATGCGCCTCGATAACTTCTAACCCCTGCAAGAATCAAGTTGTCGCTATAGTGATTAAACAGACACACAAAAAAGAAGAAGAAGAAAGTTTTAACATAAAGTTGAGGAAATTTCTAAGCACCTTGTTGAACAAAGTAGCAGAATCTACTGTGATTTTCTTCCCCATGCTCCAGTTTGGGTGCTTCAAAGCATCGGCAACCTTTACATCTTTCAGCTTCTCAACTGGCCAGTCCCTGTCATCATCAATTGATATAAGATGGAGTTCGATGCTTCTAGAAGTAAAACAGGTACCACAATACACATGAAAACAAACGGACTTACCTGAAAGCACCGCCAGACGCAGTCAGAATAACGCGACGAAGTGATCCTTCAGACAAGCCTTGTATACACTATAGCATAGGAGCAGAAAACTTAAATTCACAGATTCCTAACTATGCTAAACTTGCAGCATGGTGAAAAATATAACTGCAGTAAGAACCAACTGTTTTATGGTATGTACCTGAAATATTGCAGAGTGCTCTGAATCAGCAGGAAGTATTTTCACATTGTGCTTGTGCGCAAGGGGAAGCACGAACGGACCGCCTGCGATAAGTGTCTCTTTGTTCGCCAACGCAATATCTTTCCCAGCTTCAATTGCTGCAACTGTAGGCTGTCATACAGAAAGAAAATAATGGATATTTTAGTTGGCCTTTATAGTAGCTTCAGCAAGCATACATAATCAGATCTGTCATCCATCCAAAGTGGAGGAGAGAAAATTTAACAATAGCATGATAATGTTGAGTTCTCCGGAAACACGAAGATAAGATAAGATACTAAGCAGAGTCTGAAAGTAGCACCACTGAGGCATGCATGATGGGCCTACTGATATGCAGTTTCATAAAGGGGCCATGGACCAAGGCTCTAAACTGTTAAGGATAGGATATTGGTTGCACCACTACGGCACTATCAATTAGGTTGTCCCATACCGACTTTTCTTAACATCTTAAAAGCTATTAAAAATAAAAGATGAAGGAAAAAAATGCAACAAAGAAGAACATAAATTACCTTGAGTCCTGCACACCCTACTATGCCCGTAACGACTGTAACTGCATCCGGGTGGCGAGCGACCTATTATTGAAGAGTTGAATATCAGTGAAAATTCAGTATAAAGCATTGATTCCTTATGCATATAGGATCAGAAGAAATGTCTTGTTACCTCTATGACACCTTGCTCCCCAGGAATAATTTCCGGCATTTCTTCACAACCAGCTAACGCTTCCTTTAGCTCGTTAAGTAATGACTCGTTTCTTACAGCCACCAGCTTTGGCTTGAACGTTTTCACCTGTTAAATTCAGCAGTAACTCTCATAGGGTTAATACTACGATATGCACGCAGTTTTGCTCTGACAATTCACAACAAGGGGTGAAAGTGAAACTGAATAAATATACACTCTGAAGATAGATGATTGTACCTGATCAGCTAGAAGAGTGACATTGGAGCCAGCAGCAAGAGCGACAACCCGGAACTTGTCAGGATTCTCCGCAACGATGTCCAATGTCTTTTCAGTTACACAAACAAAAAAGAAAAACTGTTAATTATCAGCGGATCCACCAAGTTGAACAAAAAGAAGCACTATTGTCTGAACATGTAACATTGCAACGGTGCGGATTATAAGCTTCCATTTGTCTTACCTGTGTTCCTATGGAACCGGTTGAGCCGACGATCGAGATGGGCTTGGGGCCCTCCCACGACCTCCTCTCGGGTTCCGCGACGGCTCGGCCAGGCCAGGCGGGCGGTGGGCCCTGCTGCATCGAGCAGCATGTCCTCAGGTAGGCTGCTCTTTTGTCCCTCCTTTGAAACGTGAAGTCCACTGGAATGGGGGCACAAGTCAAGTCAAACTAAGATTAGTTGAAAGCAACACCACTAACCAACCAAAGTTGCAGACTTCCACTATAATTAGGCCACTATGCTAAAGGAAGTTTATAAATTCAAGCCCTGAATTATTGCACCCAGTTCATGTTTGGTCACTCATGTAAACTCCCACCCAGTTCATGTCTAGTGCACCAACCAACCAACCAGTCAGCCTAAAAGGATATGTTAAGAAAATAAAATTCAAAAAATCGGCTTAAAAGTAAGCAAGGCACTGAACAGAGGCACATAGTAGAGCAGAGCAGAGCAGTGAAAGTTGGTGTGAATGAAAATATCATGTCACTGGAAAGTAGGAGGTGGAATGGGATCAGAGCCAGGCACAAGAGAATAAGTTCTTGGAACTTTGGAAGGAAGGAACATATTAGATATTCCACGCAGTGCAGGGGGGTGGAATTGGCAAACGGCCCCCCCGGACGATATTTCAGAATTTGATGCAGCCGGTTAGTGGATTGCAAAAGAAAAGAGGGGATTCTCTTCTTTCTACACTGACTGACAGGTAACTGATAACTGCTGCCTAGACAAAAAAGTAAGTAAGATGCATCAAATTCTGAAATTGTTTTACTACTCCCTCTGTAAACTAATATAAGAGTGTTTAGATAACTAAAATAGTAATCTAAATGCTCTTATATTGGTTTACGGAGGGAGTATAATATAATATGTTTTTTGAAATGATGAAAGCAAAGGAAAGGAAATCGTGGCTTTTGAAGGACGTCCAAATCAAAACGGTTAGGCATCATGAGAATATGAGATCACAAGTGAGCGTGCGTGCGTGCAACTTTACACTGACAGACAGACAGACAGACTGTATTTACTATGCTTATTCTCTCTGAGAAGGCGCGGCTGCCATGCGCCGCGAAAACAAGAAATGATTTCGGAGCAAAGCTCAAACCTTTTCTTTTCTTTTCTTTCTTGCCAAAGCAAAGCAGAGGCAGAAGTGGCCGAATTCGTGATACACAATATATATATATAGCAGTAGAGGTGCAGCATACATAGGTGCAGGGAGGAGAACATACATAATCTTGATTCACTCATGTTTGCAGCAAGAGTGGGATTCTAAAAACAATTATATCTAGTTAGCTAGTAGGAGTACACCACCACCACATGCTACCTTGGAACTGACGACTAATTGCTTTAAAAATGAAGCACACAATTATTAAGTACTACTGTAGTAGACAAAAAATCCTATTCCTAGGGGTGGAAAACTGGCAGTTGGATCCGGGAAATAAGCGTCCGGCGAGGAGGGGGAAAGAAAGAGTCCGGCGAGGAGGGAAAGGCCCTACCTTTGCGCTGGTGCTGGCGGGGGCGGAAGGCGGCTCCCCTCCTGCTGCTGCTGGTGGTGCCGGAGGAGAGCTCGCCGGGGAAGGAGGCCACCTTGAGCGCCATCGCCGACGACCTCTGCTCTACCAAAAATGAGTGGAGATAGTGGAGGTGGATGGGTGGAGACGATGAGCCCTTGAGCGTTCTCTCTCTCTTTATATAAACTGAAAAACAACATGTGGATGGATGGAGATAAGACGAGGGGAGCATCTGAGACTCCCATGGCCTTCACTCACCCTCTCCTGATGCTCTTTTCAGTTATTCACTTTGTTTATTGCACAGCCGGACCGGCCACGTCACCCGCCGCCCGGTCCCACGTGTCATCCTCCTCTTCGTCATCATCATGCTTAAAGCATGCAAGGTTGGACGGCAGAATATTTATTTATATTCGTGTATTATACTCCCTCCGTTTCTAAATACTTGTCTTTCTAGGCATTTCAACAAGCAGAGGAAGTAGATAGATAGACTGACCTATGCGCGTGTGGGACCCACCAGCGTCCTCATGCCTAGCTTGCAGGGAAGGGATTACAGGCATCCCAAATCTGTGTCTCCATTTTCCCTTTCCAGGCATCTTTTGCCGTGTCGCTTTCTATTGTACTCCCTCCGTAAACTAATATAAGAACGTTTAAAATACTAAATAGTGATCTAAACACTCTTATATTAATTTACAGAGGGAGTATTATTTAGTGAGCAATAAAAGTAAATTTATACAACTTATAACCAGATTAGCTCACAAAGGGTTTTGACATTTTCTTTTGAGGTAAACTCCTTTAAAAAAACTTATCCTTGTATTCCTTAGAACTGGTGGGCTAGCCGATTTTTTCATCACCCATCTTCTCTCCCTCTCGCTGGTGCTTGACGGCGGCACTGCCGAAGCTAGTGGCGGCCAGAGGGATCCGGTGTGGCAATATTTAAGGTAGCGAGCTAAATATCATATCCGGAGGGATCCAGAGGCGCACTAGCCTGGAAGGCGGCGAGCTCGATATCATACCCGGACATGTCGTGCAGCGGCATGGGTAATTTTTCTTCTGGTTTTCTATACGGAGTCTTCGCGTTTGGTTTGAGGCGGCGAGGTGGCTGCGCTGCTCAATTGTAGGAATAGTGTTCTCCCCGCCATTTCTCCTTTCCATTGGTGGGCTTATCGCCGGCGGGGAGTGCGGTGTTGTCTCTCTAGCGGCTCTTCCGGGATCAAGTTGGTTTAGGTTTCCGGCGAATCCATCTGGATTCAGCCAGTGTTGATGGTCATCGGAGTTTTTACATGCCCTTATCGGCATTTTATTCTTCGGGGGTGGCGATTTTCTTCGCAGATCGTGGTCGTTGTCGTCTCCTGGTCTGCATCGATGACTTCCTAGCCGCTGCTTGTACAAGCTCTTGGTTTTATAAAAGCCTGCTCCACCTCCTGGCAGGGATGGCTCCACCTCGGTCATCACTCACGATGTCCTGATGACTCCCATTATCGAGCCGAGTCCCTAGTGGGCCTGACTCAAGGCAATGAATCTCCGCCTTGTGGCCAAACAATTAAGAAAAGCTCAAACGCTCGAGGAATGTGCGCCAAATTTCATGTTTTCCTAAGGTTTAGAGCAAATTTGATCCCCTTTTGAACGTTTTTCACCGTGTATTCTCAATTAAAGGCTTATTATCTAGAGGCTCATTTTGGCGACACACTTGACTTATTATGGTACGTTTGGTGAGACCTTGGGTTAGCGACTAGCCTCTATGCGGGTTCCTATATGGCGCATAGGGCGCCGCCGAGCAACCTGGCACGTAGCCCCCCCCCCCCCCCCGGCGCGCTGGCCGTTTGTATGGGCCGACCCATATCCCATTTATTTTTCTTTTTGCTTTTTATTTAGTTCTCCTTTTTCTTTTTCTTTTCTACTTTTCTTTTATGTTTCCTTTTTCCTTTTCTTTTTTCTTTTTATTTTCTTTCCAAATTCGTGAACATTTTTTAGTATCAAATTCAAAAAATGCACGACAATGTGTAAAAATGCTCAACAATTCAAAAAATATTCATCAAAATTCCTTTTGTGATCATCGGATTGAAAAAATGTTCATCAAAATTCAAAATTTGTTCATCAAATTCAAAAAATGCTCATAGATTTAAAAAAGTGTTCAACAAATTCAAAACAATTTCATCGATTTTTTAAATTTGTTCAAGATTTAAGAGAATGTTAACAAATTTGTAAAAAATTCAAAATTTCGAAAAAATGTTCATGATTTCGAAATAATGTTCGTGATCTTTAAAAGTTATTCAAAATTTTGAAAAAAATGTTCATGATTTAGAAAAATATGTTCATGGTTCTGAAAAAAATGTTCACGATTTCTAAAAATTGTTCATGAGTTTTAAAGAATGTTAACGGTTCCAAAAAATATTTATGATTAAATAGAAATGTGCACGAATTTGCAAAAGCAAAACCTAATTTTTTTAAAACACATATTCTAAAAAAATTCATTATTAAAAAATCGTGAATTTAAAATATTTTTCAAATTGAAAAATAATAATAAACTGATAACAAAAAAGGAAAAAACTTCATCAATTTCAAAAATTGTTCACCAAATTCAAAATTTGTTCGTTCGTTTCAAAATTTGTTCAATGAATTCAAAATTTGTTCATCCATTTTGTCAAAAAAATATTCATTAATACAAGTTTTGTTCATCAAGTTTAAAAAATGTTCATCATATTCGAATTGTGTTCGTCACATATAAAAAAATGTTTATTACTATTAAAAATGTTTATATAAATTTGTTCGTCAAAATAAATAAATTTTCATTGAAATTCAAAAAATATTCAATATTTTGAAATCACAAACATCCTTTTTTTTTTTACAAAAATCACTTTCGTTGAAATTTGGAAATTTTATAAATTACGAATTATGTTGAAGAAAAGCGAAACGCCAAAATAATAATAAAACGAATTAAAATACTGGGGTGTACAGGAGCGGAGGGGTACGCGCTGGCATGTTCGCCAGCACGTCACGCGCCATATAGGAGCACTCAGCCTCTATAGCATGAATTAATATCCATTATATTTCAGCGTTCCTAATGTTTAGAGCATTTTGGCCTCTTTTTTTAAAAAGAGAGCATTATAGGTGGATTTCATATGGGCCTGCGTACGTGGAGTTGGGCTGGCCTTCCTCTTTAGTTGTTGCTAGGCCCGCCTTGGTTCTTGTGACAGACAAGTCTGAAGATAGTCAAGCATGCATATGCATGGCGTGGACTGGAGAAACACGAGTCTGAAGTTTGAATTTCTACTTCACGACAGCACATGACCGAAACGAATATACTCACTAATTTATTAATTTTGTTGAAAAGGTCACACTTATCCTTGGTCGCTACCAACCAAAAATTCCACATCGGTCCTGCTGCTTCCCGGCCGGCATCCAGACTAGACTAAGTCGTACCATTATCCAGTAAAACAGTTTTTTTTAAATGAATCAAAAGATTTGTCATTTTCACTAATTAATTCCACTCTGTAGACAAGTGAACTGGACAACAACATGATTTGATGATTGCACTAGAACAAGGCATACAAACTTCATTGTGTTATGTGTTCCTCGCGCTAAGATCAACAATGACAATTCAATTCAAGCTTTTCGAGATCCTTATCTTTCCTTCATCCCGTTGTCTCATGTTCCCAAGGTTTCCTACATCTCTTCTCTTCAACTCGATCTCAGCCCCTCCTCGTCTTTGTAATTATATGTACATGAGGTTCACCTACTTGGTGTACTAAGCTTACTTGTGCTGCAGACATGTAAAACTCAAGTGGCTTAGTGGACTTTCCTATCTAGCCAGGTGAAGGTGCATGGTGGCTGTGGAATTTGTGCCCACCCTAGCTTATTCTAGAAGCCCAGCCTAAAATATCATTTTAGAAGCCTACTAGTTAACCCTTAATAAGGAGGCTTCTAAAATAAAATTTTATGTTGGGCTTCTATAATAATTAAGTTGGGGAGAGAGTAGCTTATTTTCATAGCCAGCCATAAGCCCCCCAAAAGAACTAGCCCTTAGGTTTCCGGTGAATTCATCTGGATTCAGCTAGTGTTCATTGTCATCGAAGTTTTTACACGCCCTTATCGGCGTTTTTTTCACCAGGGCAGCGATTTGCTTCACGGATCGTGGCCGTCGTCGTCACATGGTCTGCATCGATGACTTCTTGCACTGGTAGAAAAAGGGCCTATAGTCCCGGTTCGTAAGAGCCTTTAGTCCTGGTTCCTGAACCGGGACTAAAGTGTCGGTACTAATACCCTGTACTTTTAGTCCCGGTTCAATCCAGAACCGGGACTGATGGGCCTCCACGTGGGCAGTGCACAGAGCCCAGGCAGGAGACCCTTTGGTCCCGGTTGGTGGCACCAACCGGGACCAATAGGCATCCACGCGTCAGCATTTCTGTGGCTGGGGTTTTTATTTTTTTTTGAAGGGGGGGGGGTTTGGGGGTTTTGGGGGGTTAATTTAGGTGTTTCATATATTGTGTTAGCTAGCTATAATTAATAGAGAGAAGTGTCCTCTCTTACGTCCGTGCTTGGTCGACGCTACGTACTATACATACGTATAGAGAGGACTAGACACGCTAGTTAGCTAGTAAGCAAACGAAGGAAACAGAAGATCGTCATGAACATATATGCATACAGAAAGAAGTGATATCGACCACCTCTCCTTCTCCGAGAGATTGGTCAAACAACAAGTTCTCGTATATCTATCCGACACTACCGGCTACATATATACAAAATTATCTCTTACAAATATAATCATACGGACTCATGGTCCACATAGTATTCTCCGTCTTCAGCGATCACTTGGTCAAGAAAGAATGCCGCCAATTCCTCTTGAATTTCTCGCATGCGAGCTGGTGCTAGGAGTTCATCCCGCTTCCGAAACATCTAATTTGAAGAAGGGGGTCAATACATATATATATGAATGAATGAAACTCAATACAAATGATGGTAATAAAATAAAATTGTGAATATTGTTATTTACGTACTTCATATTGTTCGTCAGAGTACCCGCCCCGCTCACAGGTCGTGTGGCGGATGGACTCGCAGATGTAGTATCCACCGAAATTATTCCCTTTTTCCTGGCACAACCACTTTACAAGAAATAGAGGTCAATCAAACTGATAAGCAAGAATGCTAAATGGTATTGATGAAACTAGCGCTTGAATCACTAGGAGATGCGCGGAACATGCTACTATAGTACTTACTTTCGGGTGTCTAAATTCCAACTCCTTCGGCAGTCCCGGAACTGTTTTGGTGAATTTTCTCCAAACCCTGCCGGACAAAGAAAACAATTACTTGATATCAGGAAATGAACAAAGTTGCTGATATGGTGGATAATGATCGATTTAACTTACTTCTTGAGGATTTCAGTCATCTCCGCATACTCCTGGGGATCTTTTCGTTTAGAGTCCAAGACGGTTACTACTCCCTGCTCAAGCCTAATCTCTAGGAGAATATAGTGGAAACTGCACACGCATGCATAACTCATCAATTACATTACTATAACCTGGACTAATATATAAGGGAAACCGAATATGCACAAGACAGTAACACTCACTCGAAGTTGTAAGGAAAGAGTATTATATCTTTGTTTTCATTTTTTTTGAATGATCGTAGCAAGTTGGCCTCGGTATCTACGGCATGAAATTTAACCTGAGTTGCATTTATGAGATATGTGTTAATGAACCCAATATCACCGATTTGTCTTTTCTTCAATTCGGCGATCTTCATTCTGCATAATATAGTGAGGATAATTATAAATACATGCAATGAAAGAGATGAGCTATATAGAGAGACTTAATGACAGAAGTAGTAGTACTTACAGACAGTAGCAGGTGATCGTTGTTTTATCGAGGGCCAATTGATTGAAAAACTGATAGAACTCCTCAAATGGAATAGGCAACAGTTCAATTCCAACGAGGTCATGCTCCGGTTTAACTCTCGCATACAAAGTACTCCTCCCCTAGACTCTCTGCAGATTTTCAAGTACCAATCATGTAATCTTCGCATCATCGTTGTTACAGATTTTTCATCTTTGACGAGAGGCTTCCCGTACTCGTATCTGTGTATCTGCACCTCCATGGTATCATAATGTACATCGTCGGGCAGGTAATCGTCAACATTGCCATAACCGGGCACCATCCTCAGATCGACGATGTCGCTAGGCACCTTGAGGGGGGGGCACGATTGCTTCGCTTGTTCGCCGAGCTGGGCAATTTGTTTCCCAGCTGCTCGTTGTTCTTTCAGCCTTTAATCACTGACTGTACTTCCCGACCGCTCCGCTTCGGCCCATGTCTTTGCAATAATGCGCTCATAGTTGCCTTTCGGCGGAGACTTGGGTGGTTTTGCCAGGGCAGCCAGAGTGCGCTTCACTTTCACTGGATCTACCTTCTCCTCCGGAGGTGGATGTATCTTTGCTCTCAACCCTTGAAACCAGTCATCCACTTCGGTTCGCACGATCTCGGCATTCTCCTCCGGGGTCTTCTCATATGGTAACTTCTCTGGAGTCTTCAGAGAAGAACCGAATCTGTATGTCCACCCGCCTCTGGTTGTACTACTAGACGCCGACCGAGCAGACGGAGCGGTTGTCTTCTTTACTTGCTTACGAGGCGGAGGAGAAGGACTACGACGCGCCGGAGCAGCTGAAGCGGCGGCAGGTCTCTTCCGCCCTTGCTGACGAGGCGGAGAAGGAGGAGGCTGGCTGCTCGGGCGCATCGGTGCAGGCGGAGAAGGAGGCGGAGTGCCACCACGCGCCGGAGAAGGAGCCGGCTGAGGGCCCTGATCGTCACTCGCCAGAGGAGGAGGAGGCGGAGGCGTCCAGTTCGGAAGGTTGATGAGCTCCTTCCGCCATAGGCATGGAGTCTTCAGAGCAGACCCCAGCTGAGTCTCCCCTTCACTGGTAGGGTGGTCAAGCTGGAGGTCATCAAATCCCTCCGTTATTTCATCCACCATCACCCTAGCATATCCTTCTGGAATCGGCCGGCAGTGAAAAGTTACGCCGGGTTCAGTAGGATAAACAGAGCCAATAGCTGCCTTGACCTTCCAATTCATCCATTGCGTCATAAGGTGGCAATTTTGAAACTCCGTGATAGCATCCACGGGATAGCTGGCAGGAGCCATCAAGGCATGCTCCGGCTGAAGCAGCTCGGTGGAAGCCACGCTGCTTCTGCGCTGAGATGCGGGGTAGCTTCGGGGGAGGCTTCGGCAGTACGTTTGCTGCGATTTGCTTCTCGTTCCTCTATCGCGTCTACCCTTGCTTGCAGCGCCTGCATTTGGGTCTGCTGCACTTTTTTCCTCCTCTCATGGGATTTGTAACCGCCTGCGTCCGGAAACCCAACCTTTCACGGAATGGAGCTTGGCGTGCCTCGTGTCCATCCAGGGTGCTCAGGATTCCCGAGGGCCATTGTGAGCTCGTCGTTCTCTCTGTCTGGAAAGAACTTCCCTTGCTGCGCTGCTTCGATATACTGCTTAAGCTTCCTGACTGGTATGTCCATTTGATCGTTCGTCCAAATGCACTTCCCTGTTACAGGGTCCAAGGTTCCGCCAGCCCCGAAGAACCAAGTCCGGCAACGGTCTGACCAGCTAATTGTCTCTGGTTCGATCCCTTTATCAACTAGATCATTCTCAGTCTTGGCCCACTTAGGCCGGGCTACGAGGTAGCCACCTGACCCCGTGCGATGGTGAAGCTTCTTCTTCGCAGCATTTTGCTTGTTTGTCGCCGACATCTTCTTACTCTTTTCCGATGTCTTGTGGGCCACAAATGCGGGCCAGTGATCTCTGATCCTCTCATATCTGCCCTTGAATTCTGGTGTCTCATTATTTTCGACAAACTTATTCAGCTCTTTCTTCCACCTCCTGAATAGTTCTGCCATCCTCTTAAGAGCAAAAGACTTAATTAATTTCTCTTTAACTGGGTTCTCTGGATTATCCTCTGGCGGTAGGGTGAAATTTGACTTCAGCTCAGTCCAAAGATCATTTTTCTGCATATCATTGACATAAGACACCTCAGGGTCTTCTGTAGCCGGCTTAAACCATTGCTGGATGCTTATCGGGATCTTGTCCCTAACCAGAACCCCGCACTGAGCAACAAATGCGTTCTTTGTTCGGATGGGTTCAATCGGTTGGCCGTCGGGCGCGATTGCTATGATCTCAAACTTTTCATCCGAGCTCAACTTTTTCTTCGGGCCTCGTCTCTTTACCGAAGTTGTGCTCGATCCGGAGGGCTAGAAAAAAGAACAAAGACTTAATTAATATGTGCACATACCAAAACAATGAATGCATCAATCAGCTAGTCAGCACAGGCTTAACTAATATATATACCTGGCCGGACTCGGTTCGGTCACCGGAGCCGTCATCACGGTCTCCTTCTTGCACCGGCATTGGGTCACCGGAGCCGTCCTCATGTTCTTCTTCTTGCACCGGCATTAGGTCACCGTAGCTAGCTTGTTCACCCTCTCCTTCCAGACCATCGGTTTCGTTGAGAAACAACGAGACGACATCACTTCCTTCTGCGATTATGTCCCTCAACAACGCTTCTTTTGCTTCGTCTAGGGCGGTGTCCATAGTTTCTACAAATATTTACAACATGGCAATTATTATTCAAACATGACAGATGGATATATCATTTGCTTATTGCGCCGTAACCATGGATAATCTTCATTGTTTATCAGGATGCTTGGGTCAGCCTTGACATTGAAGGGAGGAATTTCATGAAACTTTTCATAATCTTCAGACATGTCTGTCTTGCCGTCCACTCCCAGGATGTCCCTTTTTCCTGAAAGAACTATGTGGCGCTTTGGCTCATCGTATGATGTATTCGCTTCCTTATCTTTTCTTTTTCTCGGTTTGGTAGACATGTCCTTCACATAGATAACCTGTGCCACATCATTGGCTAGGACGAACGGTTCGTCAGTGTACCCAAGATTTTTCAGATCCACTGTTGTCATTCCGTACTGTGGATCTACCTGTACTTCCCCGCCTAACAAATTGACCCATTTGCACTTAAACAAAGGGACCTTAAAATCAGGTCCGTGGTCAAGTTCCCATATGTCCACTATGTAACCATAATATGTATCCTTTTCACTCTCGGTTGCTGCATCAAAGAGGACACCGCTGTTTTGGTTGGTGCTCTTTTGATCTTGGGCGATCGTGTAAAATGTATTCCCATTTATCTCGTATCCTTTGTAAGTCAATACAGTCAAAGATGGTCCCTTGGACAACAAGTACAACTCATCACAAACAGTGTTGTCACCTCTGAGACGTGTTTCCAACCAACTGCTGAAAGTCCTGATGTGTTCACATGTAATCCAGTCGTCGCACTGCTCCAGGTGTTTGGAGCGCAGACTGTTCTTGTGTTCATCGACATACGGGGTCACCAAGGTAGAGTTCTGTAGAACTGTGTAGTGTGCTTGAGACCAAGAATATCCGTCCCTGCATATTATTGAGTCTCTTCCAAGAGTGCCTTTTCCAGTCAGTCTCCCCTCATACCGCGATTTAGGGAGACCTATCTTGTTAAGGCCAGGAATGAAGTCAACACAAAACCCGATAACATCCTCTGTTTGATGGCCCATGGAGATGCTTCCTTCTGGCCTAGCGCGATTACAGACATATTTCTTTAGGACTCCCATGAACCTCTCAAAGGGGAACATATTGTGTAGAAATACGGGCCCCAGGATGACAATCTTGTCGACTAGATGAACTAGGACGTGCGTCATGATATTGAAGAAGGATGGTGGGAACACCAGCTCGAAACTGACAAGACATTGCGCCACATCACTCCTTAGCCTTGGTACGATTTCTGGATCGATCACCTTCTGAGAGATTGCATTGAGGAATGCACATAGCTTCACAATGGCTAATCGGACGTTTTCCGGTAGAAGCCCCCTCAATGCAACCGGAAGCAGTTGCGTCATAATCACGTGGCAGTCATGAGACTTTATGTTCTGAAACTTTTTCTCTGGCATATTTATTATTCCCTTTATATTCGACGAGAAGCCAGTCGTGACCTTCATACTGAGCAGGCATTCAAAGAAGATTTCTTTCTCTTCTTTCGTAAGAGCGTAGCTGGCAGGACCTTTATACTGCTTCGGAGGCATGCCGTCTTTTTCGTGCAAACGTTGCAGGTCCTCCCGTGCCTCAGGTGTATCTTTTGTCTTCCCATACACGCCCAAGAAGCCTAGCAGGTTCACGCAAAGGTTCTTCGTCACGTGCATCACGTCGATTGAGGAGCGGACCTCTAGGTCTTTCCAGTAGGGTAGGTCCCAAAATATAGATTTTTTCTTCCACATGGGTGCGT
Organism: Triticum urartu; assembly: GCF_056163025.1. NCBI lineage: Eukaryota > Viridiplantae > Streptophyta > Magnoliopsida > Poales > Poaceae > Triticum > Triticum urartu. The sequence continues at coordinate 246,322 of NC_141875.1, forward strand.
GTCCCTCAGCATCATTCAGAACAGCTAGTCCACTAGTACCCTTTCCAAAGATTACGTAGTGTAAATCATTGACCATAGCAAGCACGTGATCACCGGTGCGCATGGCGGGCTTCTTCCGGTGATCTGCCTCGTCTTTGAAATGCTTGCCTTTCTTTCGACATTGATGGTTGGTCGGAAGAAATCGACGATGGCCCAGGTACACATTCTTCCTGCATTTGTCCAGGTATATACTTTTAGTGTCATCTAAACAGTGCGTGCATGCGTGGTATCCTTTGTTTGTCTGTCCTGAAAGGTTACTGAGAGCGGGCCAATCGTTGATGGTCACGAACAGCAACGCCTTAAGGTTAAATTCCTCCTGTCTGTGCTCATCCCATGTACGTACACCATTTTCATTCCACAGCTGTAAAAATTCTTCAACTAATGGCCTTAGGTACACATCAATTTCGTTGCCGGGTTGCTTAGGGCCTTGGATGAGAACTGGCATCATAATGAACTTCCGCTTCATGCACATCCAAGGAGGAAGGTTATACATACATAGAGTCACGGGCCAGGTGCTGTGATTGCTGCTCTGCTCCCCGAAAGGATTAATGCCATCCGCGCTTAAAGCAAACCATACATTCCTTGGGTCCTTTGCAAACTCATTCCAGTACTTTCTCTCGATTTTTGTCCACTGCGACCCGTCAGCGGGTGCTCTCAACTTCCCATCTTTCTTTCGGTTCTCACTGTGCCATCGCATCAACTTGGCATGCTCTTCGTTTCTGAACAGACGTTTCAACCGTGGTATTATAGGAGCATACCACATCACCTTCGCAGGAACCCTCTTCCTGGGGGGCTCGCCGTCAACATCACCAGGGTCATCTCGTCTGATCTTATACCGCAATGCACCGCATACCGGGCATGCGTTCAGATCCTTGTATGCACCGCGGTAGAGGATGCAGTCATTAGGGCATGCATGTATCTTCTCCACCTCCAATCCTAGAGCGCATACGACCTTCTTTGCTGCGTATGTACTGTCGGGCAATTCGTTATCCTTTGGAAGCTTCTTCTTCAATATTTTCAGTAGCTTCTCAAATCCTTTGTCAGCCACAGCATTCTCTGCCTTCCACTGCAGCAATTTCAGTACGGTACCGAGCTTTGTGTTGCCATCTTCTCAATTGGGGTATAACCCTTTTTTGTGATCCTCTAACATGCGATCGAACTTCAGCTTCTCCTTTTGACTAATGCATTGCGTCCTTGCATCGACAATGACCCGGCGGAGATCATCATCATCGGGCACATCGTCTGGTTCCTCTTGATCTTCAGCAGCTTCACCCGTTGCAGCATCATTGGGCACATCGTCTGGTTCCTCTTGATCTTCACCAGCTCCCCCCGTTGCAGCATCACCGTATTCATGGGGCACATAGTTGTCATCGTAGTCTTCTTCTTCGCCGTCTTCCATCATAACCCCTATTTCTCCGTGCCTCGTCCAAACATTATAGTGTGGCATGAAACCCTTGTAAAGCAGGTGGGAGTGAAGGATTTTTCGGTTAGAGTAAGACCTCGTATTCTCACATCCAGTGCATGGACAACACATAAAACCATTCTGCTTGTTTGCCTCAGCCGCATCGAGAAACTCATGCACGCCCTTAATGTACTCGCGGGTGTGTCTGTCACCGTACATCCATTGCCGGTTCATCTGCGTGCATTATATACAATTAAGTGTCCAAATTAATAGAAGTTCATCATCACATTAAAACCAAAGTGCATACATAGTTCTCATCTAACAACATATAGCTCTTCAGAGCATCTAATTAATTAAATCATACATTGAAACTATGTAAAACATTTCAATGCGAAAACAAATGCGATCATAATCGCAACCAAGGTAACAATTGATCCAACGGCATAATGATACCAAGCCTCGGTATGAATGGCATATTTTCTAATCTTTCTCATCTTCAAGCGCATTGCATCCATCTTGATCTTGTGATCATCGACGACATCCGCAACATGCAACTCCAATATCATCTTCTCCTCCTCAATTTTTTTTATTTTTTCCTTCAACAAATTGTTTTCTTCTTCAACTAAATTTAACCTCTCGACAATAGGGTCGGTTGGCATTTCCGATTCACATACATCCTAGATAAATAAAATCCATGTCACGTTGGTCGGCATAATTTTCATAAACAATAAATGAACCAATAGTTATAAAGATAATATACATACCACATCCGAATCATAGACAGGACGAGGGCCGACGGGGGCGGATACCAAAACCATCGCACTATATAAGATACAATAATAAATGTAAGAAAATGATACAAGTATCTATCTAAACATACAAGTAAGAATATTTTTCCTTTCAGAAAGAAGATAAGAACAAGAGGCTCACCACGGTGGTGTCGATGATGAGATCGGCGCGGGTGATCGACGGCGGTGAAGACGGGGACGGGGCGTGACGGACTGCTAAATCTAGACAAATCTCGAGGAAGATAGAGCTTGGAGGTCGAGTTTCGAGAGGAGAAAGCTTAAGTAGTGTGGCTCGGGCATTCCATCGAACACCTCATGTGCATAGGAGGTGAGCTAGAGCACCACAAAGCCCTCTCCCCCTCGGCCAGAAAAAATAGAGCACTGTGCTCTGCTCTTGCGCGAGGGGGTATATATAGGCACCTCATTGGTCCCGGTTGGTGACATAAGCCGGGACTAAAGAGGAGCCTTTGGTCCCGGTTCAAGCCACCAACCGGGACCAATGGTGGTGGGCCAGGAGCGAGGCCCATTGGTCCCGGTTCATCCCACCAACCAGGACCAAAAGGTCCAGATGAACCGGGACCAATGGCCCACGTGGCCCGGCCGGCCCCCTGGGCTCACAAACCGGGACCAATGCCCACATTGGTCCCGGTTCTAGACTGAACCGGGACTAATGGGCTGACCCGGCCTGGACCATAGCCCTGTTTTCTACTAGTGTTGGCCACTCCTTCTGCAAGCTCCTGGGTTTATATAAGTCTGTTCCGTCGAGGCAGTGGCCCAGAGACGGCCTCAAGCTATGCTCACGGTGCGTCCCGCTAGATGGAAGAGGAAGAAGACTTTGGCATTCCCAAGAAGACTTCGTGGCGGGGATGGATCCACCTCGGTCATCACTCACGATGTCCCTATGACCCCCATGATCGAGCCGAGTCCCTAGGGGGCGTGACTTGAGGCAATGCATATCCGCCTTGTGGCAAACGAGAAAAGCTCAAATGCTCGAGGAATGCGCGCCAAATTTGATGTTTCCCTAAGGTTTAGAGCAAATCCAATCCCCTTTTCAACTTTTTTTTGCCGTGTATGTAGATTCTCAGTTAAAGCCTTATGATCTAGAGGCTCATTTTGGCGACACACTTGACCTCTATAGATTATGGTATGCTTGGTGAGACCTTGGGTTAGCGACTATTGCATCAATGTCCTTTATATTTCAGCTTTCCTAATGTTAGCATTTTCGCCTCTTTAAAAAATATTAGATTTTTTTAGAAACACCTGCAATTTTATTCATACTCATAGCAATTACATGTACATTGATTCGGATCTAAAATCTCAAAAAACACAAAGTAACTCCTATGACTAAGAATTACAATGAAATTTCTTGGAAACACCTTGTTTGCGGCATCAACCTTTGTTAGAAGAAATACTCCAAAGACTTTGGTAAAAAGGCTGCAATTGGACTGGAGCAACGAGGTTGTCACTCTTTCACCCGCACGAATATTGCCAATAATGATTTTTGAGAACACATCGAGTCGCCCATCCAAAAAGACGGGAAGCCTTGATCGGTGAACGTACTTGGTCGGGGATAATCCCCTAGAAGTGCAGGACGTCGGATCACAAAACCTTCACCATGATGTCGATGAAACACTTCAACTTCACAAAGAATCAGACCAACAGAAAAAGTTTGACACACCAACCTAAACTCATCAGAAAAATATATATTAGATTTTCATATGGGCCCTGCGTTGGTGGAGTTGGGCTGGCCTCCACGCATTGACCACCCTTGGGCTGGGTTGGGCCTTCCTCTTTATTTAGGTGTTGCCGCCTTTTATTAGTTGGTGTGACAGTTGCAGATGCAGACGGTGAAGCATGCATATGCATGGCGTGGACCGGAGAAACACGAGTCTGAATTCCTAGCCACGAGTTTGAATTTCTAGTACTAGTAGTACATGGCAGGTCCAACAAATATATTAATTGTTTCGTATTTGTAGAAAAAGTCACGAGCTACAGCTATACATGTACTACTAGTACGTCTCTGTCACACTTATCCTTGGTTGCGTCGCTACCAACCAAAAATTCAGCATCGGTCGGCCCCTTGGGCTCTTCCCGGCCGGCCGGCATCCAGATCCAGACTAGACTAAGTCATACCATTACCCGGTAAAACGATGGATACAAAACCAAGCTCATAAGTCGCCAAGGTACACACACAGGTGGGAGCAGGAAGCTCATCAAAAGTTAGTTACTACAATACTCCCAGTATTATCTATCCAAGTTTCACCTTTTGCACGACCAATTTAATTCCAGTCGGCACCCATGATTTGATGATTGCACTGGAACACAATGGCGGAGCCAGGAAATTTGTATCACTGGGGCCGAAGGCTGTTAAAATGGGCTGGGGATGGCCAAACCAATGAAAAATAGGCTTTTAACAGTAGATAATCACTGGTTTTTGCACTGTTCATCAACTAATTAGCACTATGTTCACATTATTAGGGGGGGGGGCCAGGGCCCCTGCTGGTCCCCCTGCCTCCGCCACTGCTGGAACATGACATACAAACTGCACTGTGTTCCTCGCGCAAAGAGCAACAATGGCAATTCAATTCAAGCTTTTCGAGATCCCTATCTTTCGTTCATCCCGTTGTCTCCTGTTCCCAATGTTCCCTACATCCATTCTATTCAACTTTCGGCCCCCCTCTTCTTCGTATACAGGAGTTTCACCTACTTGGCGTACTAATAAGCTTACTTGTGCTGCCGGCCGACATGTCAATGTGAAGTGGCTCAGTGGACTTTCCTATCTACCCAGGTGAAGATGTATGGTGGTATATATAAAGGAACATCCATTATTCAAGCAAGTGAAGGTTGGTGTGCATTAACTTTTTTCACCATCATAGGATGAGTGTTCGTGCGTTGTGATCTCAGAACCCCAAAAGCACACCAGTTTGATCATTGATTAAAAACCAAATAGTATTTTATCATTCGTCCCTTGAACAATTTCAAGGAGATTCTAGATGACTAGAAGGCAGTTTCACACATGTAACAACCAATCAACATTAAAAAAATCAGAAAAAAAATCAAAATAAGTTGGAATTTTAAGAAGAGAAAAATGGAAGTACGTCTACAGAAAAAGGGGGGAGTGGTAGTGAGATAGTTTCGCTCTCTCTCTCTCTCACACACACACACACACGCGCGCACACACACATAGTAATACTATTCATCATCCAGGGTGCAGAATACGTTATTCTTCACCCGAGGTAATCTTACAATCGTTTCATATATAAATTACATTTCGTATACAAAAAGTTACTACCACTTTGATTTTACTACGTAAAATTTAGCATAAGAAAACAAAAATATGGGTCTTAAGTCTAGAAAATTTGCATTTTATGTACATTTTACACTATATTTTTACGTTTTGTAATTTTAGGTAACACAAAATATATCAACAACAGAGTCTAATATGCTGCTTTCTACTATTACGGGTGTTCATCAACATATACTCTTCTTTTGCGGGTGTTATTTTATAGCATACTTATGATTTGTTTTGTTTTGATCTAAGAAAAAGTTTGTTCTGTTTACTTTCATTTTTTAATTATTATTTTGGTTTACTTTCTAACCCTTTTAGGTCTTCTAAATGCTAAGGTCAAAGCCATGTCATTCAAAATTGTACATCTTGCATTGTCCATTAACAACATCCTATGGTTTTTAGTTTCAATAGTTAACTGTTAAACTTGTTTCAGGGTGGCACCATCGGCGGGTGGTTGGTTGGCAACTAGATCATTCACCTCTCCAGCGTCAGCGAGTGGTCGTTTGGCGCTTGACTTCCTCTGGTGAGTTCCTCGTCTGTTGTTTTGATGATTTCTCTACCACAGGTAGCAAAGTCATGCCGGCTCCGGGAGTAGATCGGAAGTGGCAGTGTGCCACCGGCTCATTTGGGAAGTAGAAGATTATTGGTCCCTAAGGACTTGGATGTAATTATTATTATTATTTATGATGCTTTGTAACGCTGGACTTTGGGTAATGCTTCTGATGTCTCTCGCAAAAAAAGGAAAAAACCTAGAGTCCGATAACAAAGAGGGGCAAAAGTATACTTTCCCATAATATTAAATTGTGTTACCAACCAGGTTGTCCAAGAAGTTGAGTTGATACGGAAAATATGGCTATTGATTGGACGTAAGCATGCTCTGTATCAGTATCAGTACATCGTATAATCAAGGGAGAGGAGGATATATTTCAACTTTGCTAAGCGACATGACACAACAAATGTCAATATATTAGCAAAATGAGACATGCATGATGTTGATCGTGGTCAGCCTTGGCTAACTGCTTGTGGACAAACGTTTAAGGTCAAGGTGATAACCATGTGGTTTGAACGGGAAACATGAGTCTGGATTTTATGGGGACGCTCATGGGCATGCAACACCTTCTTTGAAACGAAAGGCATGATCAGAAAATATAATTTGATAATTTGAGTCCTCCAAAACCATGAAACATGTGAGCAATTAAAGAAGGCCACAACCTATAGTTTGAAACTCCTAGGCTCGAATGAAGGTCAGTGATGAATTTTTTCTTTTAATATGGGGAGGGACCAATGGTCTGACATTTATATCAACACTTCTTCTTGGGCATACACCCCCTAAACATATCAACGACTGAGATACTCTATACCACTTCATAATAAAGGGATTGATGATCTTTTCTAGAAGTACGCCACGAGAAAAGGGAGTACTCCCGAGGGCTCGAACTCAAGACCTCACACTTAAAGGCGCGCGTTACTAGCAACTGCACCCATAGTTGCTTGTTGTATTTTGTAGTGCGAAATATATAAGAAAACATAACATCGTTCACATACATGAAATATTTTTGGCAAAAATAGGAATTTTTATTGAGAAAAATGTGAAATTTTTTCTAGTGCTGAATAGTTTTTGTATTTAACAAAATTTTAGCAAACATTTTTTGGAAATTTGAACAAAATTTTGAAACATGAACAATTTTTAAAATTTGTGGTTTTTTTCAGTTTTTGTTTGTCCGATTTTCCTTTGGTTTTTTAGTTACTATATTTTTTAATTTAATTTAATTTTTTTAAATTCACAAAATATTTTTAAATAATGATACTTTTATTAAATCCGTGAACTTTTCAAATTCGTGAATATTTTCCTAAATTCGTGAACTTTGTTTTCAAATGCATGATTTTTCAAATCTGCGAACACTTTTCAACTTTTAGGAACTTTTTCCAAAGCCTGCGATTTTTTTTTCAAATGCATGAACATTTGTTTTCAAAATTGATAAACTTTTTTTTAAATCTGCGAACGCTTGGGCTGGCCCAACAGGGACCCAGTGGAAGCGTTGCAGTCCTAAGCGTATTATTTTATTTTCTATTTTTCGTTTTTTTCTTATTTCCTTAATCATCTTTCTCACTTTTGAAATTTATTATTCTTACTGAAACCTATTTTTAATTTTAAATATTTTTGGAATAGCAATAAATGTTCTTGTTTCAAATATTGTTTACAATTTTAAAAAATGTTCTGGAATTTCATACAATATTCATGTTTTGGAATTATTTTGCTCACAAATTTAAGAAATGCTTACATTTGAGTTTTTTTGATATTTTTTAATAATTATGTGGTTTTATAAGTTGTGTACAACATCAATTGTTGGGTATTTGTTCACAAATTTGTAAAAAGTGTTCAAGTTTATGACATTTTCGTACACAATTTGAAACTCCAAAATTATTAACAAATTTTAAGAAAATTTTAGGATATAAGAAAATGTTCATGTTGATTGATAATGATGAAAATTGCAAATAACAGGGGTATTAAAATCAGGAAAAGTTACATTGCAAATAACAGGGGTATTAAAATCAGGAAAAGTTACATTGCAAATAATAGGGCAGCTATGTAAATACGTCTCTGTCACACTTAATTCCATTGGGCTCTTCTGTCATGGTACAAATGAGTTGGAGTAGGAAGCTAATCACAAGTTAATCAGTACTCTGTCAAGTGGGACCAGGAAGTACAGTACAAGACAGAAACTTCAGTTTGATTCTCAAGCGAAGATCAACAATGACAATTCAGTTGTAGTTTGTCAAGATCATTGGATCTTTCAATCATCCCGTTGTCTCGTGTTCCCAAGGTTTTCTACGCCCGTTCTTTGGTTTTCTAGTCAGGTCGCAGGTGAAGATAGTGGCATATATGAGTGGAGGAAGTTAATCACCACTAGTTTACTAAAACTAACGACAGTGTGAGCTAACTAATTTAGCCACATCTCTGGCCCACTTCTTAATTCTACCACAAGATCATCGTTGCCCCTTGATGCACAGGCGTGATTGCCATACTCCTCGAGTGAAGATCAATGATGGCAGTTCAATTCTACATTTTTCATGATTATTAGATATTCCGTTCTTCCCGTTGTCTCCTGTTCCCGTGGTTTCCTATACTGGTCCCATTGTTCACCTTTCATCTCTCCTCATTTTTGCATGCGAGTTTTGCCTACTTGACATACTGAGCTAGTGTTGCCAACCCTGACCAAATTCTTCAAAGCTTGCCGGCTACGAAAACCTCCTTCCAATGAGATGCCCCCCCTCTCAGTGTGGCAACTTAAGAAGGTGGATCTCCAATTTCTCGAGGACAAAGTGGCGGCGAAGCTTACCCCTTTGGAGAGCAACAACATCACCACTATTGGGCGTACTAGTCTTGTCAAATCGGTCATCTCCTCGCAAGTGGTGTACTACATCACACCATTGGTTGCCCCCCTCCGAGCATCCTCCACAACACAAACTAAATCGAGTGGGCCTTCCTTTGATCCGGTCCGGGTCAGACCACCGGTGCTAATTAAATGCAAGGTAAATTGAAACATGGTGTGTCTGCCTTTCGAGCGTGATGGCCTTGGAGTCCTAACCAAGTCAAAATTCGCGAGAGCTCTAAGACTTGAGATTGGCTTGGTTTGAATTGAAGGAGCCCACAAAAATGTGGGTTCGCATGGGAAACCCATGTGCAAGATGGACCTTGACCTCTTCTGCAGCTCCACCACAATCATCATCGGCAACGAAGACAAAAACCCTTTTTGGGTTGCACCTTGGGTGCAAGATCGGAAACCCAAAGAGATCACACACCTTATTTATGAGGCATCCACGAGGAAAAAAAATGGAAGGTTAAGGATGCACTCCACAACGATGCATGAATATCTAAGATAAAATCTCTGTAAACTTCACCTTCGAGCATGTAAGACAATTCATATACCTATGGACTCTTCTCCAAGGGTTCCATCTTGAGGAGCATGCTGAAGATGATATCGTTTGGAAACACATGGATAATGGTCATTACTCCGTGACCACCACATACTTGGCTTAATTCATGGGCACTATCTACTCTCCAATTCCACGCACACGGTTGGCGATTAAAGAGAGGATTTGGACCGTTGATAGGTTGCGTGGTTGGTCAAATCGCGATCTTTTCCCCCTTCACAAGGGAGAACAAGAATATGATGCTCACCTCTTCTACAAGTGTGGATTCACTCTTCATGTGTGGAACTTTGTCAATGAGTGGTTAAATCTTGAGCACCTCGACACCTCTTCATGACATCTCATGAAAACGGTCAAAGTTGGTGGATCAACCACTCCGGCAAGAACATTCAAAATCGCAAAGCATGCGCTTCCCTCACCGTTCTCGGAGCATCTCCAACCGTTCGGACCCCCAGGACACCAAAAAAACGCGTCCTGGGGGCGAGCCGACGAGATTTTTGGCGTGGGGGCAACTACGTTCCCAGTCGTCGCCCCCATGTCGGCCCCAGGGCTAAACGAATTCGGCGTTTTTTGGGCACAAACTTGTCGAAATTCATCCAAACTCGGCGACATTCATTCAAATTTGTACAAAATATAAATAAAAAAAACAAACACGGCCTAGCTACGCCGTCCTCGCCGCGCCTCGCCGCCGTCCGACTTCTACATGCCTAGGCGCTTGTAGAAGTCGGTGTAGTCTCCGTCGTCGTCCTCGTCCTCGTCGTGGTATTGATTCCCGCGGGAAACGAGGCGATGTGGACGACGAAGCGGCGCGTCGCTGATAGGGCGGGCCCATCACAGTTCGTGCCAAAAACGGTCCGTCCGGCGCCCCCAGGCGACCCCCAGCGCGCCGGGTTCGAGTTGGGTACGCCGGCGTCAATTTCGGCCCAATCCGGCGGAAAACGGACTTCTGGGGGCGCGACTGGGCCATTTTTTCGGCGCCGGCGCCGAAAAAGTGGTCTGGGGGGGGGGGGGGCTGTTGGGGGCGCGGCTGGAGATGCTCTCATTTCTTGGGCTATATGGAATGGAAAAACCGTGTGTGTGGTTTGCATCAAGTGTTCACCACCAACAAGTTTGCTCAATAACATCAGACTTGAAGCATCTCTTTAGTTGGCCGTGGGAGCCAAAAAATTAGGGACCATCATTCCGGGAGACAACCCTAAAGCCGCTTGTATAATAAACCAAATGGCCCGTGCAAAGAAACATTCAAAGAAAAGGTGTCGAATAGTCTCATCTTTGTAACAAAAGCACCAATTTTTACTGCCTTGCCAGTTCAGTTTAACCAAGTTATCCCTGGTTAGAACTACTCCGAGTTGTAAGTACCAAAGGAATATCTTAACTATTTGAGTGGCCCCTTATTTTCCACAGGACTTTGTTGATTTTGGGAACATCACAGTGCACAAGAGCAAGATAATGAGACTTCACTGAGAACCCCCCATCAGGAGTTAAGCTCGACTGAAAACGTCTTGCTCATGTATAAGAACAATATTAGCAACTCGAGGAAGTAAATTAGTCCAAGCTACTAATTTTGGCCCCACAAGGTCTCTCCTCCATTGCAACATCGGAGGGGAAGTTTGGAGGACGTCTGCCATAGTAGATTGTTTGTTTCCACAGCGGGATATTACCCAACCACTTGTCCTCCCAAAACCTGGTTTGGGAGCCATCCTTCACGTGGAAGTCCCAAAACGGAGAAAAATCTCCCTTCACTTTGATGATGGTGAACTAATTAGCAGCCACTCGGTAGTGGTGAACTAATTAAACATCCTAGGTCGGTTGTGTACACTCGGTAGTTGTGTATACTAGGAATCTACACAGTGGCGCTTCTACAAAGATCCATGATGGTAGTCTGGTTCTATATTTTCATGATCATTAGATCTTCCATTTTTTCCTGGTGTCTCCTGTTCCCTCGGTCACCTGTATCCCTGTTGTTCAACTTGCACTCCACTAGGCATACTATATATGCTAGCTAGTCCTGCTAACCTGTCAAAGTTAAGTGGGTCAGTGGAGTTTCATATCTAGTCGGGTGAAGATACTGGTATATATAAAAGGGTAAATCATTATTCAAACAAACAAAGGTTGTTGGAGCATTTGTTTGGCAAGTAGTATTTCAACTATTCAATTCTGAAGAAGATAAATGATAGCACTTCAACTCAAGATATTTGCCATCAATTATCTCCCTAGTCTAAATCTCCGAACTCCAAATTCAGACAAGAGTTTAGCCTTTAATTCAAGAGAAAGCTGTTAATGAGCTCACATACAGGGACACTCCTTATCTCAGCCATTCTTGTGCTATGGGATATGTGTCGCTGGCAGTGCTTCACCAGAGGTTAGCATTGCTATTACCAGAACCGAGGGGGAATAATGCAGCACAAGTGGCCTGCAGTTATATATAGTCACCTTCGTGGGTACTGATGTAATTTCAATATCCAAATGTTTGAATTTCTACTGTAAATTCCTAGTCATAGCCATATGCTCTGGACGGGCATGCATGAGAAAAACAACACTATTTTGGTCTATCCAAATCCGCAGGATAGCTTTGAGCCTTTGAGCTTGGAAAACCATCCGGCATCCAGACAGTAAAGTAATACACTTGCCGACGAACACAAAAACAGATAATTTCGGCATGAAAGTTGCTAGGAGCATCATCACGGATCCTCGGTAAGAACTTGAGATGAAGCCACACAAGAAGGCTAAGAGCATATCTAGCAGATCCAGCAAACGGCCGGGCCGAAAGAATTGTTTGAGGGCTCCCGCAAAAAGATCCGGCAAACGGCCGAGCCGAAAGAATTATTTGAGGGCTCCCGCAAAAATTATTTACAAGATGGCGAGCCCTCCGGCGGAACAGTTTCTGTAAACCTGTCCCGCAAATGTTTTGCGGGACGCGTTTGCAGGATCTATTCCATGCTGGAGGGCTAGCCGTCCCGCAAATACAATAATAAACAAATATTTATCAAGTTCATCACCATATATATACATCACTAGTTGATCATCATACTAGTACATCACATCCAAAATCATGCACAACAAATGAGGTATCAAGTTTACCACCCGGCCAAAGCTCAATCAAGTGTTCCGAAAGGCCGGAACGGAAGATGGCCGGTGCAAAGCAAGCAATGGATTTTTTTACCTCCCAGCCGTTTCATCGAACACGTTGTGGGCGTGGCCGGCGGCTTGCCGTCAATGTGGATGCCGGGGATGGCCAGAGGCAGAGGAGTAGCCCGACCCCTTGACGCGATCCCCTTCTTCCTTGGAGGCTTCGCCGGCACGCCGGCTGGGCCGGTCGAGGTGGTCTGCTTCCTCTTGGGCGTGGCACGTAAAACCGAGGCGGCGCATAGGGTGGCCGGAGTCCAAGGCGACGCTGACGGTCAACGTGATGACTGCGGGTGGGGATGATTCAGTGGAGCGGTTGGGGCTCGCACGACAACATTTTGGTTTTGCGGCTGCAGCTATGGGTGATATAAAATTTGAAACACGCGTAGCCAAAAATTGAGGTAGCTACAATTTTCTTTGGGCAGTGCTAGCCGCCGGTCGACCGACCCAAATTTCGGCCCGTCGCCGCGCAGCCACCCTATCTGCCCAGCACCTACTGTTGGATTTGCTTTGTGCGTCGTCTTCCCCATGCATCTCATACACATGCAGTGGCAGCTTTTCCCCCACGCACGCACTTGCATTGCAGGGCGCTGCATGCCACCAAATCATGAGCTCGCGCCTGCCTCCCACCATGGCAGACCTTCTAATTGCTATAGCGCGCTATTTAAAATGTTTGCTTATATGTTTGCAGCTGTTTCTTGTTCTATGTCTTTGATGACCTCTTGACTATCAGCTGCTAAAACAACATTTCTCAGTGTTAGGTCTTCGGCTAGTGCTATACCCTCTCGGGAAGCTAGAGCTTCCATTATAGCCGGATTTGATATATTCTCCACAACAATCGCTGAAGCTCCAATGTATGTTCCTTGCCCCGTCCTGCAGATCGCAGCAGCTGCTGCCCTTCTGCCAAATCTACTGAAAGCTCCATTCACGTTTATTTTTGAACACCCCCCAGAAGGCGGGATCCATCTCCGGAGTCCTGTCATGAGGCGGGACTGGGCCTGTGAGCCTTGGAGTCTTGATTGACTCAAGCTCTGCTATAAAGGATAACACAAACTGTTGGACGGAGCGTGGACGCTGAAAAATGCTTTCGAGGATAGCTTTCCTTCTCGCGTACGGGCATACGTTGGAGATCCTCTGCTGTAACGGCTGCCGCCAGGAATAATCCTATGGGCCCTGTAGCCCTTAAATACCACCACTCACTTGGTACCTGGTCTCCATGCTTTGACCGCCTTGGCTGGGTTGTTGCCTCCTTGGTTCTTGTGACAGTTGCAGACTTGCAGGTGGTCAAGCATGCATGGCGTGAACTCAAGAAAAATGAGTCTGAATTGGATCAACACATTCCTAGGCCTGCAATGGCACGAGTTTGAATTTTCACTCCAGGTCATGAGTAAAGTGAAGGCCCTATTGAGACTAACAAATATAATTTATTTCGTATTTGTAGAAAAGGTCATGAGCTACAGCTTGGGAAACCTGTTCCAGCTATATATATGGCTCTGTCACACAAAAAATTGAGCATCCAGAGTAGACTAAGTAGTACCATTATCCAGAGTAGACTAATTAAATCAGCCACAACAGTGACCCTTTGGAGACTAATTACTTCCACTCGGCAGCCAAATGAACTAGACACCCATGACTTGATGATTGCACTAGAACAAGACATACAAGCTTCACTGTGTCCCTCACGCAAAGATCAACAATGGCAATTCGATTCAAGCTCTTCATCCCGTTGTCTCCTGTTACCAATGTTTCCTACATCCATTCTATTCAACTTTCAGCCCCTCCCCGTCTTTGTATACATGAGTTTCACCTACTTGGCATACTAAGCTTACTTGTGCTGCAGACGTGTAAGAGTGAAGTGGGTCAGTGGACTTTCCTACCTAGCCAGGTGAAGATGGTGGTATATATAAGGGAACATCCATTATTCAAGCAAGTGAAGGTTGGTGTGCATTAACTTTTTTCATCATCATAGGATAAATGCTCCTGAGTTGTGATCTCGGAACCCCAAAAGCACACCAGTTTGATCATTGATTAAAAACCAAATAGTATTTTATCATTCGTCCCTTGAACAATTTAAGTAGATTCTGGATGACTAGAAGGCAGTTAGAATTGTAAGTAAACAAAAAACAGAAGTACATCTATGGGAAAAGGGGGGAGTGGTGGGGGGATAGTTCATAAGTGTGGGCACGTCGATATATATCCACAACAGAGTCTATTATGGTGCTTTCTACTATTACATTTGTCTAAACGTACACACTTCTTTCGCGGGTGCTCATGAACTATTCGCGGCCTGCCTCGATTTTCTTATTTTATAGGATACTTATGATTTGTTTTATTTTGATCTAAGATAAAGTTTGTCTTATTTACTTTAATATTTTCATTATTATTTTGGTTTCCTTTCTAACCCTTTTAGGCCTTTTAAATGGGAAACTCAAAGCCATGTCATTCAAAATTGTACGTCTTGCACTGTCTATTGACAACATCCATATGGTTTTGAGTTTTAATAGTTAACTATTAAACTTGTTTCACGGTGGCACCATTGGCGGGTGGTTGGTTGGCGACTAGATCATTCACCTCTCAAGTATCGGCGAGTGGTCGTTTGGCGCTTGACTTCCTCTGGTGAGTTGCTGCTCCGTTGTTTTGATGACTTCTCAACCACAGGTAGCAAAGTCATGCCAGCTCCGGGAGTGGATCGGAAGCAGCAGTGCGCCACCGGCTCGTTTGGGAAGTAGACGGTTATAGGTCCCTAAGGACATGGATGTAGTTATTACTCCCTCTAGTTCAAAATAAGTGTCGCAGTTTGGAAATAAGGCTAGTTCAACCTTTCTTCAAAACTGCGATAGAGGGAGTATTATTCAGGGGGATTTGTAATGCTGGACTTTGGGTAATACATCTAGTGTCTCTCGCAAAAATAACGGCGAAACCTAGAGTCAAAGAACAACCAGGGACACAAGTATTAATTTCCCATAATATTAAAATTTTATTATCAACCAGGTTGTGCTAGAGAGCTACGGCTGATGTGGAAATTCTGTCCATTGCTTTGAGGTGAGCAGGTTCTTTATGATCACTCCACCGTATAATCACGGGAGAGGAGGATATATATAAATGTTGCTAAGCGGCATGACACAACACACATGTCGATATATAAGCAAAATAAGGCATAAAGAATATTGATCGTGGTCAGCCTCAGCAAACTGCTTGTTGACAAACCTTTATGATCAAGGTAATAGCCATGTGGTTCGAACAGGAAACATGAGTCTGAATTTTATGATGACGCTCATGGCCAGCAACACCTTCTTTGGAACGGAAGACCGGGGCAAGACCATTGAGTCCATAATGTTGAAAATATTGTATTAGTTCATGCATATAGTCATATTAGGAAAGGTTTTGTAAACCGGTGTTGTACCAGGTCGCGTCAAGTTAGGCATGTGTTGTCTTGAATGCAAATTATATCCTTATATATAGCAATGGAAAGGACATTGAAAAGTAGCTCATATTGTTGCACCAAGTTATCTTCTTTCTTGTTTTCTTGTCTAGGGTTTTCTTGGCTAGAGATTATTGAGTTTTGCAGATTAGTTTTCGCCCTAAGATCAACAGTTGGTATTCAGAGACTGGCTGCATACTAATCTAGTAACCGGAAGGCATGGGCGAAAACGATAAGGAGACATGGGCGTGTATAGGTGTATTATTTCAGCATATTAAAGGTAAAATTAAACACTTCTGCTTCGGTACACCCCCCTAAACATATAGGCGGCTAAGAATACCTCATACCCCTTCATAATAAAGGGCATGATGATCTTTTTTGATAGTAGGATTGTCTGTGCAAAGCGTGCCGATATGCAACATTTCCATCTCCGCCATGGGTCGGCCCATTTATGCCCTTTTTACTCTTATGTTAAAATTCAAAAAATCCACGCCCAACATGATTAAAAGTCCAGACCCCTAGGAAGCGTACGAACATCGGTAACCAACGGGACACCTTAGTTGTTGTGACTTTTATACTTCCTTTTCTCCTTCAATAACACTAAAAAAACACAGTGATTTCACATATTTTTGGTTTTATTTTAGTTTTTTGGTTTCTGTTTGGCCGGTTTTTCCTCTTGTTTTCCGTTTTCTCTTTCTACTTCTCTATTTTTTTTTCATTTTTAAAATTCATGAAATTTTCTTCAAAATCGTGAAATTTTCTTAAATTTGTGAACATCTTCAAACCAAGAATTTTTCTTCAAATTCGTGAACTTTTCTTAAAAATCATGAACTTTTTTTGAATTAACACATCTCTTTTTTCAAAACACGTGATTTTTTTTCCAAATTCATGAACTTTTCTCAAATCAGTGTTTTTTAAATAGATGAACATTTGTTTCAGAAACAATGAACATTTTTCAAAATCGATGAATTTTTTCAAGATTAATAAACTTTTTTAAAATCGATGAACTTTTTTCCAATTTAGGATCTTTTTACAACCACAATCACTACAATCAGACATGCAGGACCTGGGTAAAATCCACGTCCCGTTTGTACCCTAATCTATCCTCTATGCGTGCTCCACCCCTGGAGGAACCCTGTCCAGACATGCAGAGATCAATCAGTTTTCGGTACCATCAATTTCCTCACAATCAACAAAGCCACACAGTGCTAGTCCCATCGTTACAAAATCACAACTAGAAAATGTACGTGGTCATTATTACTTTTAAAAATGAAGCCTATATTGACCAGAAAGATGTCGTCATTATTAACTTTTAACAACCAGATTCTAACTTTAACAATCACTTATCTTTTCATTCAAAATTAGTTTCCTACTAGGGGTTGTGTCCATCGTGGTGTATGGCCTCGTCCTCTTCCTCAACAACGTTCCCTTCATTTGCCATGGTATGATCCCCGCGACAGCTTCATCCTCGCTGTCACTGTCTCGACATCCACAATGGTGTCACTCGTGGTGCGGCCCCACATACGACCCCGTCCTTTGCGATCCTCCGGTCATCCACATCGGCCCTGCTTGATGTACACCTCCCATGTACTGCCTCGTTACCCACAGCACACCCAGCACACATAAAACAAATCTAGGACATGAATGATGTGTGAGTTTACAATAAAAACGAATATATGAATACAAGGCCCGAGAATATTGCCAGAGCCAAAGATATCTCTTATTCAGAGGATTTTTACATCAATTTATAAGCATTGTAATCTTAGGGAATTCATCAGGGTGTTAGATTTGTAGGATTAAATAGTCTCATGAAATAAGGGATTTTTCTTCTCTATATGTTATCAAAATTTTCATCTAGTCGTAAATTTTCAAAATTTTGTATATTTTTCAATTCGGGTAATCAATTTTTGGACATAATTCGGCCATATAGAATTCAAGTGGACATGATAACTTGTATTTGGTGTTTGTACATTACTGCATTTTTAGGATTATGTGAATCAAAGAATCCTTGAATCTTTTACAGCTCCACAACAGAAAGGAAGTTGCTAGATCCAGTATTTATATGTCATATAACTTTCGTCAATTATTCTTTCTTGCAATCTATTGGCAGGCAATAATTAGAATTCAAGTTTTATTGGCAGGAAGCGTCTCATGGATTGCGAAGCCCTTCAAGCTTGCCCCCCATAATATCCTTTGGTTTGGCTGAAGGTATCAGAGCATAATTAGATTTCCTACAACAGGCTTTTGACCTGCCACATGAGATCCACTATGTCCTTGAGGGAGGAAACATGTGCAACGGTACTTTGGCTTCTTTGTATGATTGATGCAAGGGCATTGTGGCTATCTCCAACCCGTCCCAAGGCCGGAGCATTGTTCTAGTTAACGCTGGATGCTAGGTCACTGACATTATCACCAGAACATGACTACCTTCCAAGGTCAGGCGAACCAGAGACACACGATATTTCGCAGTCTCTTTCCCAGTGCCTCCTTTTCCCCATATATATAAATGCACAATTATTGTACATGCATATATGCAATCTCATATGGTTTGGTTTTGGCTTTTCGACATGCTTGACAAACACATAAGTGCATAAAGATTGGGTTATGGAAAGAGAAGTTGTCTATGAGTATTTATGTAGGGAGAGATGTGGTCCGTAAGATGGATATCTATCGACCCTTATCATTACTTTCAATGGTCATAATGTGTTGTGGCCTGCAAATAATTAGGAATGTGAGGACAGACAAACCAACAACTGGCTGCCATATATTAAATATCTCATATTATTATGTGGGAAATAGGACAATCTTCAGCGTAATTGCATGGTAAACATATTTAATTGTAAGATTTACATTATTGTCCATTTTACAATACCTTTAGTGGCATACACGTGCATACAATGTTTTCTAGAACATAGTGTCCATTTAATTGCAGATACCGAATATAACAATAGTGAACAATGTATTGTCGAGGAACAGGCTGGAGGTGGCCGTCCAGAGGGTTTAGGCAGTGGGCATGCATTGTGGAAACCATCCCTTACAACCAGCAGCCATTCACTAGTCAACTTGAGTCCAAGTAACATCAGAGAGGTGTAGTTTGGCATTGTACGTGCCGTCAATCTAGTCAGAGATGCCGAACGACTTGTTGCAAATGTCGTAGTTGGGTGGTGACATGCTTAGTTTGATGGGGATCTGGTCGTGGCTGTTGGTGTAGTAAGAATGGTGGTTAGAGGGACGGCGAAGAGGTCGGCCATCGAAGGCGGGAGAAGCCAGGTCGGAGCAATACATGAGAGGAGAAAGAATCATGAGTCAAAGAAGATACGCCGACGGCGCGGTGGGACGATCATCTACACATTATGGTCAATCTGGAAAGAACGAAATAGGTGCGTTTTCACAAGACTACGGTTGACACACCATGAGGTTGCAATGTTGGCCTTCGAGGCAATTAAACAACGTGAAGTTGGCTTTTGCTGCTGCCATGCCAACGTTGGGTATTGGCTAAGCTAGCATTGGGTGTGTAGCGGTTTAGGCGGTTTTTGCCACGTTCCAAAAAACGTGCGCCACTCTGTACATCGAGTTTTTTTGCTCTCCTGCTATAAGAAAAGGCAGTTCTCCTGCCGGTTCCTAAAAAAAGAATCATGCTAGGGACGTCGGAGGTAGTCATGTATGAGCTGCATGTCCATAGGCATGATTGCAACACATCCATCTGTTTTCCGCCGGCCACACCTTGATAAATCGACACACGTTTCTACCCCGGTTTTTACACCGTTGTAGTGTTAGATTTATCGTTGACAATGTGTCGGTGATGTCCCCTACTGAATAAATTTTCATTAGTTTCTTACCCAGCAGGGCAGGAAGATCTGTTCATTCAGGTGTGGCCAGTGAGATGCCGATGCTGACCCCTTGTTAGGATGTTCTATGCCACAACTGCGTAGAAGCAGATTCAAATAGTGATAATGGTTTTATTCTTCATCGTAATAGCTTGTGCTCCGGACTGGGAGCTTTTTCCTCTTATGTCCTCTCCTATTTTTGTTATTTGTAACTTTCTCAACTTCTCCCATGGATCCTCATTAGATCACATATTAGCACAAGTGCTTATAAGCATTTTATCTTATAAATTTGCACCTGCTATTTTCCAACTAGCTGGTTTTCATTTTTGGCATCATTCAAATTTGTTGTCGGTTTTATCCGCTCAATATGACAAGCACCAAAATGATTTTGTACCAAATTGGAAATCTGGGCGCTCGTGTGTGGTTTCGTTTCTCCATGAGGAATACAAATTAATAGATGATGATTTGCACCGTGTTGGTATAAATATTTGTAGCACAGGGAACGTAATTTGTGTCAAGAATTACACAAAACAAAATCGGAAGGGTGACGAATAAATGAAACTGCAATTACGAATGCAAGACCATTGAATGATTATCGGGAGCATCCACTTTTTAATTAGATCATAATTGGCCATTGCATTATATGATCGTACTAACAGATCATATGATCGTAGTTGGCCATTGCATTATATGATCGTACTAACAGATCATATGATCGTAGTTGGCCATTGCATTATATGCAAGACCATTATGATGGTATTTTTCCTTGTTAAACCATGATTTTGATAGTTTTTGCCTCTTCACTAATGGATATATTTATCAAAAGAAGAGAAATCTTGTATTCTTGATTGATTTTTGAGGATCAAACACTTTCGTAAGGACATAAAACCATATTTGGGTCATTGAGGGGAAATGGACAACTTTCACTTCGAAAGAAATTATATGTGGCGTCCACAGAAGAGAAGACGACGCTGGTACGAGCGATCACTCATCTATTCCAACAACTTTTTTAACAAGTGACACACAAAAGAGCGATGGAGGAGGAAGACCCATATACTAGAGCACATGAAAAGAGATCCGTAGGAGAATTGCTTTACTTAGATCCATTTGGGGTTCCTCTGAAGTGAGATCCTCCATTCCACCATTGAAAACACCTCCATCAGGGAGAGGTTCCAACTTGTAAGGCTAGAATTTGTAAAATCTATTCGTAATTTGACTCGGAGATCACAATTTGGTCAACCATTCATCTTATTTGCCCAAGCCGTGATATGTACACATGCCACCAACACCGCCCCAGCCGCACCAATGGGCTATCGCCGTCACCTTCGTGGTTCAGGCACCTTTGGAACTGGCCCCACCAGTGCCCGGTGGCAGCGGCGGTAAGGGAGCCGCTTGGGTTGGGATGGCTGCGCTAAGGATCACCACAGTGTCGCCCTAGGGAACGACATGGGAGACTTCTCAGATTGCCTTATTTCTACTTGGTTGGTTTAAGCAGCTATGTTGCGTCATCCAGGAATGGTCACTCTCTAGTTTATATCTGGCAATGATGACGACTAGGCAGAAATGCAAAAGGAGGCGGCACCACCGGCGTGAACGCTTGGTGTATGGCTATATATACACGCTATATGAAAAAAATGTAGTAATGAAATAACAAGTCAAAAAATTGTGAAAATATTTTGGAAATAAAGTAGATCTTCCATTATACTCGTAAAAAAGATTCCACAAAAGAAAAACCCACGTTGACTTCAAAGCAAAAATATATTTTTCGGCCAAAATAGTGTGAATAGTGACTTCTTTATAGCAATATTTTTTTGGCCTGAGGTCAGTGTTGGTTTTTATTCGCGAAATTAATATACTAGTATAAAGGATAGTCGAATTTATTCCAGAAAAACTTCTGAACTTGTTTGAATCCCTTCTGTTCATCTCTCAGCCCCTCCACTTCTTTGTATACATGACTTTTACCTACTTGGCGTACTAAACTTACTTGTGCTGCCGACATGTCAATGTGAAGTGGGTCAGTGGACTTTCCTACCAAGCCAGGTGAAGATGGTGGTATATATTTGGGAACATCCATTATTCAAGCAAGTGAAGGTTGTTGTGCATTAACTTTTTTTCATCATCATAGGATAAATGCTCATGCGTTGTGATCTCAGAACCCCCAAAGCACACCCGTTTGATCCCTTGAACAATTTCAAGAAATTCCAGATGACTAGAAGGCAGTTTCACACATATAACAACTAATCGACATGAACAAAATCAGAAAAAATCAAAATAAGTTAGAATTCTAAGTAAACAAAAAACAGAAGAAAAACCAGAAGTACGTCTACAGAAAAAGGGGGGAGTGGTGGGGGGATAGTTCATGAGTGTGGGCACGTCTATATATATCCAGAACAGAGTCTATATGGTGCTTTCTACCATTACATTTGTCTAAATGTATACACTTCTTTTGCAGGTGTTCATGAACTATTCGTGGCCTGCCTCGATTTTCTTAATTTATAGGATACTTATGATTTGTTTTATTTTGATCTAAGAAAATTTCTTTTTATTTACTTTCATTTTTTCATTATTATTTTGGTTTCCTTCCTGACCCTTTTGGTCTTTTTAATGCGGAAGTCAAAGCCGTGTCATTCAAAATTGTACGTCTTGCACTGTCTATTGACAACATCCATATGGTTTTGAGTTTCAATAGTTAACTATTAAACTTGTTTCAGGGTGGCATCATTGGCGGGTGGTTGGTTGGCGACTAGATCGTTCATCTCTCCAGCATCGGCGACTAGTCATTTGACGCTTGACTTCCTCGAGTGAAAATCAGTGATGAATTTTTTCTTTTAATACCGGGAGGGACCCATTGGTCCGAGAATCGGTATTTATATAAACACTGCTGCTTCGGCACATTATTTAGACAAACGTAGTTGGTAACATTATTTCCTCAGGTCTAGTGATGATTTTTTTTGCGGGATCCGAACTCGAAACCAGACAAGTTATAATGTTTTCAGGGAAAAGTTTCATTATTGATTAAAAGCCACAAATTTTAGCCCTCATCCCTCGATTAATTGCACGTAGATTCTGGGTGGCATGGAATCAGCTTCACACATGTATCAACAGAATAAGCATGAAAAAATCAGAAAAATTCAAAATAAGCATAGTGTTTAGAAAATAATAGGAAAATATCAGAAGCACATCTACAACAAAAGGGGAAATGGTCCATACATGTGATGTGGATACATTGGTACATATTGACGGTCATGGTCATAGCCATGTGCTTTGAATGGGAAACATGAGTCTGAATTTATGGAGTACTTTGAAAGGGAAAGCCGGTGCATGACTAGAAAATATAATTTTGGTACTAATTTAAAGTACGGCTCTATCGGTTATATTGGATTCTCATTGCTGGCCAGCACCCACGTCTACAGCAGTACTGTTACACACCAATGTGATCTAAGTAATTTGGCCGCAGCTCTGGCGCATTACCAGCTGGCCTCGACGCATAGGCATGATGGCCATAGGGCTCGAGCCAAGATCAATAATGGCAGTTGGATTCGAAATTTTCATGATTATTATTGGACATTCGGTTCTTCGCGCTATCTCATGTTCCCATAGTTTCTAGTGCCGAGCGTATTGTTTACTCTCATCCTCTCATCATTTTTGCAAGAGAGTTTCTCCTACTTGACATACCGAGCTAGTGTTGCACGCTATGGAAGACCATCAGTAGTTCCGATAGGGTGGAGCGTGAAGCCACAAATACAAAAATGGACCGCACACGAAGAGTTTACCCATGTTCGGACCCTCATCATGCAGGAAATACCATACTCCTATTTTCGGTTTCATTAATGGGGCAAAATGGCTTGCTAACCGACCCAGAGCTGGAAGGTTGCGGAGGCCTTAGTCTTGTTTTATAAAGGGGACGAGTCCTAGGGTTGCACGTTATGCTAAACGACCTAGAGCCCTTATCGGATGAGGGGTTCTTGACTTACGCGCCGAGATGACGATCTTTCTAGAAGGAAGGCTTCTCGTATGATGAAGAGCCTGACCACGCCTTGGCCTGTTGGCTCCTAAGCAGGCCCAACGACAGGTCCCCCAGCCAACGAGGGAGGCAAGGTGCGCGGGGGGGGGGGGGGGGGGCGTCCATGGCTCCCCCATGCTATATTATCAACGCAAAATACTCTTAATTACTTCTTGTGTTTACCCCCTCCAACATATCATACTTCCCAATGGCCTCCCTTATATAGGAATCCTGGCTCCATCTCTGCTTCCAGCAAACTGGCCACCCCCGGTTCAGTACAAACACACCAGCGGGATCACCTTGATGCCAACATGGCCCCAGCCAAGAACAACTCTTGTTGGGTTTGTAAATACGGGGTAGGCCCGTGTATACAGATGACCCATTAGCAGGCCCATGAACCGTACAAGATACGGCTCAGAAGATCATGGGGCCAAGGGCATCGTTATAAGCCCATCAAGGATAGGGAGGGTGGCTCAGAACCGCGCTAAGTCCTTATAGTCGGATACTAAGCCGGACGACAGCCAAGCGCTAGCAGTCGGCTAGAGAGACGAAGGGAATAGTTCCCTAGACCATCAGTCGACAGCTACATAGGAGTACTTCTCGCCGCCACCAGAAAGAGCGGCTGACGCGCCTGTGCCACCGCTAACCATAGTTAGAAAAATGTCAACATTCACAATACAAAATCAATATCATTAGATGTACATAAAATTAATTTTCATACTGTATAACTTTAGTATTCTAGATATTGATACTTTTTAATATTATAAATTGGTCAAACTTTACATAGTTTGACTTTAAACAAATTTTATGCACGGAGTAAACATAAATGGAGGGAGTACTAAGTTGGCGTTGTCAACATATGTCAAAATGAAGTGTCTTTTGAGAAATATGTAAAAATGAAGTGAAACCTATCTAGTTAGGTGAAGATAGTTGTATAATAACCTGGGAATGGGCAGCCCTTCCCAATCCCGTCCAAAGAATTGTAGTTTCATTTGATATGTACGTCTCCTAGCCTTCTTCTTTTCGGCTAGAAGGCCCATTCCAACAAATAGCCGCACCGAACTACTGAACTTCGTGTGAGCTATATCTCGCTTATAGCGAGATGTATGTTCCCCTCGCTTCAAGCGTTTCTCATCTCACTACAGTACTGTGCTTGCCCAGTACTCTAGCATGTTTTCCCTGTTTTGCAACAATTTTCTTCTATTTTGTTTGGTTTCTTTGATTTTTATTTGGTTTTGAATGTTTCCACTGTTTTGCTTTAGTTTTCTTCGGTTTTTTCGATTCTCAATAGTTTCAACTTTTTCATTGTATGCCGGGGTTTTAGTTTGATTTCTGTATTTTTCTTTTTTCTTATTTTCTTTGTTTCAGTATCAGTTTTTTTACAACACAAGTGCTTTTTTCTATACACGCAATGTACATTTTCATATACATAAGGAACATTTTTTCATACAGGACATTTTTAATACATGTTTTTTTTCAATACATGCTTTTAGGTCTACTTGTTATTACACACTGTATATTTTCTGCATAAATCTGAAACATTATTTTTATGCACGCTCACATTTGAAATGAATGATTAATTTTTTTGCAAATACATATTTTATGTCTATTCTTTGTTATACACATTCTACATTTTTGAATACATCTGAAACGTTATTTTTGTAGAGGCTTAGCATTTTTCAAATACATTATTAACATTATTTTCAAATAACTGTTCTGGTGTCTACTTTGTTCATAAACATTGTAAATTTTTTGTATACATTCAAAACGTTATTTTCATACATATTTAACACTTCTCAAATACATATCTAACATTTTTCAAGCGGATAGTGTTTAAAATACAAGATGAGAATATTATAAAACACAAATGTGTATTTTGTAAACATGATCATTTTTTATAATACTAGTAAATACTTAGAAAAATTACTGCATATATTACTTGGAGAAAAGAGGGAACAAACTTCCGCAGGTAGAATTCGATCCCACACTGCCGATGTTGCATTAAACCATTCCAGCCACTGCGATGCATGTGTGTGCTTAGGATAATGAGCAGTGCAGCTTTACTTGAGGCACATAACTACACATACAAAATAGTTGTGGCCCGCCTGGCCCATGTACAAGGCGCTTCAAGGGCGGGTGTTTCTGATAACTCGCTATAAGCAATATATAGATGTGCCCACTCAACCACCCTTTGCCATCCAGTCTCCATTTCCACTTGATTGAGTCATATGCATGTGTGGGTGAATATTGTTGATCTCTAAACTTGTATGCTTATGTGTTTCAATCTGTGGTTCTAGATCGATGATGATGTGCAGTGTGAGCTTGTACTAGCTAGTATCTTTCTTTACCTTAAAAAGCTAGTATCTTTCTCTCGTTTTCGTAGGTGGTTGATGCTTAGCTTGTAATTTTTAGATGGATATATTCTCTTAAACTAATCTGGGCATATTGGAAGAACAATAAGGGCATCTCCAATGGCATACCTCATATTTGGTGTTATTGATGTGTAATATTTTTCTCTATATCTTTTGAAAAGAACTACACACACTACACTTTGTAACAAGTGGAGTATAATTTACTTAGATTCCAAAAAAATAACGACCTGGAGGAAAGAAAAGTCACAAGCTACAACCACAAAATTCTTTGCTAGGCCTGAAGGTCTCTGTCACTCGTTCGCCGTTGCTTCAAATAATAAAGATAAATTATGATGCTTTTTGTTGGCCTAATACAGACTTGATTTACAAAATAAATCACTTATAGGAAATAAACGTTGATTGCAATTATAATTTTTTCCTTAAGGTACACATTGGTGCGAGAAGAAGTCCAACCGGTTATTTTCTCAATGTGATCCAGTTAACTTAGCAACAACAACGATCCTTGGTGTGACCTAATTAATTCCACCACGAGGTTGGTGATGCACCCGCCTTTTGAACATTGGTGACCTAAACGCACAAGGAGGTTTGATAGTAAAAACTAAGGATAGTGCACGGTGCAGTTATGATTAAGATCAGTAATAGCAGGTCAGTTTTAACTTTTTGCAACCATAGAGTATTCCATTCAGCCCGTTGCCTCCTACTACCATAATTTCTTGTATCTTTTGTTCCTCTTTCATCCTCTACATATTTATACCTAAGTTCAACTATCTCATGAAATACTAAGATGGTGTTGCAAGATGTAAAAGCCAAATAGAGCACTAGAGCTTGGTATCTATTCATCCAAAGATAGAGTTATATATAGGGGGTAAATCATTATTTAAACAGGCGAAGGTTGGTAGAGCATTTGTTTCTTTTTATCATGAGATGAATTGCCATTTAGTTATGTCAATTGATTGACAACTGATATTTAGAAAAGTACCATTCAATTATCGTCCTAGTTTCATCCAATTACAAAAGCAAAGGACATTGCCTTTACTTCAAAACCATATATATTTTGTTTGTAAGCCCTCAAATTATTCCAAGTAGATTTTGGAAGACTTGAGGGAGATTTCACATAGTCATGAGTTACAACCAGTAGATTGTGTTACTATGGCTTTAATTCAAAATTGTAGAATTTTTATCCGTCGCCCCTTGGATCATTACAAGTATTGTTTTGGATAACTTGAAGGAAATCTCACACGCGTTACAACAAGTCAACAAGCATTAAAAACTGATTTTTTATAAAAATAAGAAAAAAAGTCTATGACAAAATGGAGTTTTAATATATATATGTGGAAACATTCATACATCCAAACCAAGCTTTAACATG
Organism: Triticum urartu; assembly: GCF_056163025.1. Classification (NCBI taxonomy): domain Eukaryota; kingdom Viridiplantae; phylum Streptophyta; class Magnoliopsida; order Poales; family Poaceae; genus Triticum; species Triticum urartu. The sequence continues at coordinate 273,891 of NC_141875.1, forward strand.
GTGCCTTTTATTGTAAATTTTAAAACATTTTTTCATTTTTCATGAATTACTCTTTGGCTGTCTCTATTTTTATATTCCTTTACAATACTTAACATTTTATTTTTCCAGCTTTTGTAATATTTATTTAATTTTCCTCTTACCTTTCTCACTATGTTCACTTCTCCACGAGAAAAGGTTAACCTAATGATTTTGTAATAATATTATATAACACGGATTTGAGTTGTACGTTTTTGTGGCATTCTTATAATTTTTCTAAGAGCACGGGAAGGGACAACTTTATTTCAAAGATACCTCTATTTTCAGTGTGAAATGGCTTTGAAACCCTAAAAATGTATTTACAGTAAATAATAGTCAGATGTGTTTATTTATAAAGAGCTGTATGGGAGCGTGGTTTATCCTAATTAGCCCAATAGTATGAGCCTCTAATTTTATGCCAATATGCCATCAAATATAATTGACTGTTATATCCTTCACTGTGTAAGAGGAATTGAATATGACCATGTGCGACATGTTGGCGGACGCTTCTTTTCTAGAACCACATGTGACATGGTGTACCAAATTTGTTTGTTTCAGCCGGCTATGATAACCTATCTTGCATGAAGTTTTTTTTAAAAAAAATAGTAGTCTCTTAGGATACTTTTGTTCCGAGCCGTCCAAACTTTTATGCTCTTCTCAGTTTTCACACCTTCATATGCCTAATACCAAATTGAAGCATAGAAATAACTCTTAATCTTTGTGTCTCCGCATGCAACATGTCTGATGTGATAATATCCTATCCCAGAGCGGATTGATTATTCTCCTGAACTAAAGTAGTTTCACAATCTCACTCTTGCCGAGGTCAAACAATAGCTCAGTGTTTTATTTGGTCCTCCGGTGCTAGAACTTTTGTATATGCCACTACTCCCAATGCCTTCGGTTCCCATTTTTCTTGTATTTTTCTATTCTTCTCTATATATTCTCCTTGATGTGTATGCAATTTCTGTCTAATTTCCTATATATCCAAAATACAAGTGAGGCGAAAGAACATGCTATACCTTTGACTGAGGATGGATCAGTATATATTAGGGTGGATAGTTTTACTTATCTAGGTGAAGGTTGGTGAAACCTGTATTGATTTTTAAGTGATTAATGTTCATGACAAATGATAGATATTACTAACCTTTAGTCATGTGCATAGTCAATTCACCACAAAAGATTGAGCCGCCCTAAAAAGTTTGGCTACGTTAAGAAGTTCCTACTTCATTCTACATATTTGAGTATGACATCTCTCATGGTCTTAAAAAAGCGTGGCACCTCTTTTGATAGAATCCTAGATCCACCACAGTCTAGTGACCATATACTAGTCATCGAGTAAAGAGAAAACGTACATGTTAAATTTCTCCTACCCCACAACGAACCGTCCGGTTCAGACTAATGACCTGTGTGCTATTGTTAACTCCAAGGCCATAAACATCTCCATATTAGCAGGAGATGATTAAGTTGAAAGAAGGTACTTAAAACAATTCCTAAAATATGCAAGTATATAAGAAGTAAGTACAAATGCAAAAAGATAGTCACACTACACAAAATGAAAATCACATCATCGTCGATGGTATGTACTCATGGTTAAGAGGCAGGAGACAAACTGCTAAGTACGTGGGCCAACTAACAGAAGAAAATAAAGTATGTTGGATCAATGCTTCAGATGAAAATGATTTTTCTAAGGGCGTCAGTATATTCACATATTTGGCTAAATTCCGTTGGCTATATTCGAGTTCTTTCCCATATTTTCCACCTTCGTACTTCTGGAAAGGCCCTGCCTTGTGATAGGCCCTACCAGATGGCATGTTCTGATGCTCCGTACTATCAACATCCTGCACATGCAGCGTTTAAGGTTTAAACCGATGTGCTTATCTAGTTATTCACATATTTATATTTTTTGGGGCGAAAATGCCTTAGGTCATATATTAAGAATCACAGGACCTTACAAACACACCCATACATAAAATAAAAATTATAATCAAAGCTTAGGGGTGCCGAAGTCTTCTTCCATCGGCGCTGCGCCGTGAGCAAAGCTCGGTGCTGTCTCTGGGCCTCCACCTTGACGCAACAAACATTTTGAAATCCAGGAGCTTATAGAAGCAATGCCCGGGAAGTCATCAATACAGACTAGACTTTGCAAAGCAAATTGTCGGCCCGGAGAAGCGAATACTATTAAGGGCCAGTAGAAACTCTGAAGACCATGAAAGGCAACCGAATTCAGACGAATGCAGCAGAATCCTAAGGATCCCAAAAGACCCATCGAAGCTGCAAAACCAGACGCCTCCGCCATTGATGAGCACACCAACGGAATGGGGATAGTGTGGAAAAAACATTATTTTTAAATAGGTAAAGCGCCGCTGAGGGAGTCCTGGATTAGGGGGTCCTCGGGTGTCCGGACTATTCAAATGGGCCGGACTGATTGGCCATAAAGATAAAGCAGAAGACTATCCCCTTGTCTGGGTAGGACTCCTATATGCGTGGATGGCGTGTTTGGTGTCCGGATATGTTGTTTCCTTCCTCTGCAAACCGACTCTGTACAACCCTAGGCCCCTCCGGTGTGTATATAAACCAGAGGGTCTAGTCCGTAGAGGCTATCAGAACAATCATAGGCTAGACAGCTAGGGTTTAGCCATTACGATCTCGAGGTAGATCAACTCTTGTAACCCCTATACTCATCGAATATAACCAAGCAAGATGTAGGGTTTTACCTCCTTAAAGAGGGCCCGAACCTCGGTAAACATCGTGTCCCTTGTGTCCCTTGTTACCATCAATTCTCAGACACGCAGCTTGGGACCCCCTACCCGAGATCTGCCGGTTTTGACACCGACATTGCTGCTTTCATTGAGAGTTCCGTTGTGTTGTCAACATCAGGATTGATGGCTCGCCTTGTCATCGACGACAGTGCTGTTTCTAGGGAATCCTTTCTCCTTGGTCAACTCTTTGTGTTTGGCGGCTTCGTGCTACGCGTCAACTCGACCAGCCACCTCGAGCAGGTCGACAGCTGCGCTCCTAGTCACTAGATCAGGTTTGGAAGTTTCAACTACGTCGCCGATATCAGACGAGACCTGGTCTTCGAGGGGTTCACGGCCTCGGCCGCCATTCCCCACCTATATGAAGAAGGACCTTCGGATCCGCCATCAGATCCCGTCCAGGGGTCGACACTCATATCCACCGCAGCCTTAGATCGAGGGCGCACCACGTCGGCCGAAGACGGGAGGCTGAACCCCGCCGGACTCTCTCCCATCATGGAGCTTCTAGCCGGAGACCCAGATGCGATCACACCATCGGCGGGCCCGGAGTAAAACGGGACTCTCCCGATCATCCGGAAGCCGGACTCGCCTCTGGACGTCAACTCTGAACTCTCGAGGTCCGTGTCCATCAGACTCGATCAAGAGGGCATCATGGAGCCTAGCTCCGCAAACCGTCAGACTCCTGTCCAGCTGTCGCTGTTAAACAAAACATTGGACCTACTACAATCTCTCGCCATTACGGAGGTGTCACCTCGGAATTACGCCCAGCTTAAATAGGGGGCTGAGAGTAGGGAATTTTATGTCCCACCCACCACCCACTTAGTAGCCACTATCGAGTATTTAACCGACATGCTAGATTAAGCCTCTGAAGACATCGACGGCATGGACGACGATGGCGGAGCCGAACCGAGTCAAAACCCGCCCATCACTGGGCGTTGGACGACCACTTCCACTTACGATGTATACATGACGGAGACGCCTGAGAAGAAGGACGATGATGGCAATCAAGAACCAGATGAGGATAAGCCTGTCGATGAACCACCAATACGCCGGCGTCAGTGGCACCGCTCACGATCGCGTTGAGTAAGGGAAAGCAATATGGACACCGGATATAATAACACCCCGGACAACGCCTAGGATCCCGATCACCCCGTTGAGCCTGCGTTCGAGAAGGATTAAAGGGAAGAAGGTCAATACAGCCCCGAACACGTCGATCACGAGGATTCGGAAGACAGTAACTACTTACCTGCCTCCGAAGAGGATGTTAGCCTCGGCAACGATGATTTTATCGTCCCAAAGGAACCCCTCGAACAAGAACACTTCAAGCGACAGCTCATCGCCACCGCGGGAAGCCTGAAAAAGAAACAACAACAGCTTCAAGCCAAACAGGATAAGCTCAACGACAGATGGACCAAGGTCCTAGTCGACGAAGAGGGATTTGAGCGCCAAACAAAAAGTTATCCCAAACGCAGGCTACTACCACAATTCGACGACGAGGCCTTCGAGCCAATACCGTCAAGATACAATCAGGCCGATCAACCGGACCGTCCACTACGTGGAAGGGACAAAACGACTAATTATACCGAACACCAGCCCACGCCCGCTCGCCTTAGATGCAGGGATACAGCGGCCCCGGGCTACACGTACGACTTACGACAGGCCTGGACACTAGAGCCGGTCAGACCGGATCAATCTATGGATCAAAAGGACGTGCCCCTACACGAGATGACGGCCATCAAGCCTGGCGCGACAAACATAACCAAGTCCAGGATCAACACCGAACACAGATGTCGTCCGAACTCCGTCGCAATGTCGCCTGATAAAGAGGCGCCGCACACCCTATGTGCTTTACCGATGAGGTAATGCAGCAGGAATTTCCGGTAGGGTTTAAACCCGCGAACATCGAACAGTGCGATGGAATGATGGATCCCGCCGTATGGATCAAAGATTTTCTTCTCCATATTCACATGGCTCGCAGAGATGATCTCCATGCCATTAAATACCTCCCTCTAAAGCTAAAAGGACCAGCACGACACTGGTTAAACAGCTCCCAGAGAACTCCATTGGAAGTTGGGAAGACTTAGAGGAGGCTTTTCGGGACAACTTTCAGGGCGCTTATATCTGGTCACCGGATGCCGACGACCTGAGTCACATAATTCAGCAACCCGGAGAGTCAACTCGCAAACTTTGGAATCGGTTCTTGATGAAAAAGAACCAAATCATGGACTATCCGGACACCGAGGCCTTAGCGGCATTTAAGCACATCGTCCGTGATGAATGGCTTGCCCGACACCTCGGTCAGGAGAACCGAATACCATGGCAGCTCTTACTGCACTCATGACCTACTTTTGCGCGGGCGAAGATAGCTGGCTGGCTCGAAGAAGCAACAGTACCAGCGACCCTGACACTTCTGAAGCCTGGGATGGCAATGGAAGGCCATGACGCAACAAAAACAAGTGTCGGAACAACAACGAAGAAACAGAGGATGCGAAAGTAAACCTCGGATTCAGTGGCTCTAAACCCGTTCAACGGAAAAAGCTGTTCAAAGGTAATAGGGATGGTCCATCCAACTTGGACAAGATACTGGATCGACCCTGCCAGATTCATGGCACCCCCGACAAGCCTGCCAACCACACCAATAGAAACTGCTGGGTTTTCAAACAGGCCAGTAAATTAAACGCCAAACATAAGGGGAAAGCACATCACAGCGAGGACGATGATGAGCCTCGCCCACCGAACACTGGGGGACAGAAACAGTTTCCCCCCGAGGTGAAAACGGTGAACATGATCTATGTCACCCACATTCCCAAGAGGAAGCACAAACACGCATTAAGGGACGTTTACGCCATAGAGCATGTCGCCCCAAAATTCAACCCATGGTCGGCTTGTCCGGTCACCTTTGATCGCAGGGACCACCCAACCAGTATCCGTCACGGAGGTTCGGCGGCCCTGTTACTTGATCCTATCATTGACGGATACCATCTCACTAGAGTCCTTATGGATGGCGGCAACAACCTCAATTTGATCTATCAAGATACTGTCCGTAAGATGGGAATCGACCCGTCAAGAATATAGCCTAGTAACACTACCTTTAAAGGAGTGATACCCGGCGCGGAGGCCCACTGCACGGGTTCCTTAACACTAGAAGTCGTATTCGGCTCTCCAGACAACTTCCGAAGCGAAGATTTGATCTTCGACATCGTCCCTTTTCGCAGTGGTTATCATGCACTGCTCGGACAAACGGTTTTCGCTCTCTTCAATGCAGTCCCGCACTATGCTTATCTAAAGCTCAAAATGACCGGAACACGTGGCGTCATCACAGTAAATGGAAATATGGAGCGCTCCCTCCGTACTGAGGAGCACACCGCGGCCCTAGCAGCCGATGTACAGGGCGGCCTCATTAAGACGAATAGCTCATCGGTCATCAAGACCCCTGACACCTCTAAGCGAGTCTGATCCGCGTTACAGTGCGACAACTCGGTGGATCCGGAGCTCAAATAGCAGTTCCGCCTCCGCCGATCTCCCCATAAGGTTGCGGCATACGTACCACGCTTACTTACACACTTAAAATACCCTGGGCAGCGCCGGAGGCACACTGCAGAAAAGGTCTATAGTACGGCTTGACCTTGTTCGGACCTTACATATTTTTTAACACCGCAGGTTCATTAAAAACCTGCCTACTCTACGGTTGTACAGGGGCTCTTTTCTCGGTCCCTCTTTCTTGCAGACAACCGTCGACCCCTCCTCTCAAAGGATTTCTCACCAAGGAGAAACGGCATAGACGTGCAGTAGGGCACCATTGGGATCTTCAAACCACTTCTTTTTAGGCCTTGTGTAAATCTTTCCCTTGTGTAAACTTTTGGCATGTAAAATGGCCTTGGTATTTATGACATTATCTGTAATAACACGTCTCGACGTATTAATCGGGGTATAAAGGAAGCAGTTGATCATCACTTTTGTTTGGTACTCATTTATTTTATATTATCATCTGTATTCCCTCCCTACTTCAGACTGCCACACGTGCTTTCATCCGGCCTTAACACCGGGGGCTGCATTTGGCCCTGCACATTTCAAGTCCGAACACCTATAGGAAACTCTTCGGAGTCCAGGGTATTGCATTATATGCATTGGTTCCGAATCATGTCTTTGATCTATAGTTGGGTTGCCCGGCTCCTGTGCTTAGCACCTTACGTTCCGCTCGTTCGACTAAGGTAGTAAAGGGAGAACTACTGCGATTGTATTTCCGGTTCATCCGGTCAAATACGTCAGTAGAGAAAGCCGAAAACTGACTGTTATAATAAGCGAGAGCTGGTCGGCAATCCGAAGACTTAGTATTACACTACAAATCGTTAGCGATTCACTCCGTGTTATATGAGGGGCTAGTCTTCGTCCAGCCGCGTGAAAAAGCCACCATAGTCCGGATAGCCGCCTTTATTAGTTCTTATATGAGAGTTGCAGATGGTCAAGTATGCATGGCGTGGACAGGAGAAACACGAGTTTGGATTGGATCAACACATTCCTAGGCATGCAGTGGCACAATTTTGAATTTTTTACTTCATCAGCGAAAGTGAAGGCCCGGTCGAGACCAACAAATATAATTTATTTTGTACTGTATTTTGTAGAAAAAGGTCATGAGCTACAATACAGCTTGGCAAACCCTCTTCCAGCTATATAAGTATGTACTAGTACGTCTCTGTCACATTTATCCTTGGTTGTGTTGCTACCAACCAAAAATTCAGCATCGGTCCTGCTGCTTCCGTATTTTGGGCTCTTCCCGGCCGGCCGGCGAACTTGCGTCCAGATCCAGAGTAGACTAAATCATACCATTACCCGGTAAAACAATGTATACAAATTAAACTAAGCACATAGGTACAATCTCTCCGCTAATCAAAAGTTAGTGGCCCCCGCCCCCTTCCCCTCCCCCCTCCCCCCCTTCCCCTAGATCCGCTCCGCGCCGCCTCCCCAGGAGGTGGCCGGGGCGGCGCGAGCCCTCCTTCCCCTTCGCCCACCCTCGTCGCGCCCTCCCTCCCTGTCGCCGCCGACGGGCGCCCCCGGCGCGGGCCGGGTGGTGTTGGTGGCGGGCGGGCCTGCCTGTCCCCGCGCGCGCGGCTCCCTGCCCGGGGCATGGAGGCGGCGGCGGTGCCCCTCGGCCTGATGACGGCCCGGCGTCCCGGCGCGGTGGCCGGCGGCTCGCTCGGTGGTGGCGCGGCCCCTTGGCGGCGAGACGGCGTGGTGGTGCTGGTTGGCTGGTGGCGCGCCCCCGGCCCAGACCGGGGCCCGCGGGCCCCATCTGGGTCCTAGCGGGCCGGCCCCCGGTGTGGCTTCGTCGTCGTCTGTATGGTGAGGTGGTGGAGCAGCTCGGATGGGGGGCAGCGACGCCGACGGCATGCCTGCTGCGGCGCGGAGGCAGGAGTTGTCCGGGCCTCTGAGGGCCCGGCCGGGCCTGTGGGGCCACGGGCCCGGCAAGCTCCCGCTTTGGCGTCCGGTCGGCTACCGTCGTGGACGGTGGAGGTGGGGCCCTCCAGTATGCTGACGGTGCTGCTGCCCTAGTCCCGGCTCCCCTTCTTTGTTGTACAGGCCATCTTCGCGGTGTCGTGGTGAGACAGCGTGGGATGCTTCGTGTCCGTGTGCTCAGGGTGGTGGTCAGTTTGGTGGCAAGCACTGAAGTGCCTGAGGTGAAGGATGGGATCGGGAGAAATCCCTATTGGCTTGGCCGACACCGGCGCGGTGGCGCCTGAGGGTGCCGTCGGACCTTCCTGGAGGGCGTCGGGGCTACCCTTCCTCTTTCCTCGTCGTGTACCGGGAGAAACCCTTGGCAGCAGCGTCGTCATCGTCGCGTCCCTTCTTGGAGGTGTTGATTGGTACCGGCGCTTCAGAGTCTCGGAGCTTGGGGGACGATCTCCGGTGGAAGTAGCGGTCGCGAGGCTCCGTCGTCTTTGTCGATCTGCCGTTATCGGCATTTGTTTCTTTTCCTTTTTCTCTTTCTTTTCTTTTGGGCGTGGTTGTGTTGCTTCCGCTTCAGCACCTATCGTTGGTTGTATCGGATGTTTGCTTTGTAATACAAAGCGGGGGAACCCTTTTTCTCAAAAATCAAAAGTTAGTTACTACTATACTCCCAGTATTATCTATCTAAGTCAGCCACAACAGTGACCCTTTTGGGCACCCATGATTTGATGATTGCACTGGACACACAAACATCACTGTGTTCCTCGCGCTAAGATCAACAATGACAATTCAATTCAATTCAAGTTCTTCGAGATCCTTATGTTTCCTTCATCCTGTTGTCTCCTGTTCCCAAGGTTTCCCACATCCATTCTATTCAACTTAATTTCAGCCCCTCCCATTCTTTGTATACAACACATGGGTTTCACCTCCTTGGCGTACTAAGCTTACTTGTGCTGCCAACATGCAAAGTGAAGTGGGTCAGATGAAGATGGTGGTATATATAAGGGTACATCATTATTCAAGCAGGTGAAGGTTGCTGTGCATTAACTTTTTTCACCATCATAGGATGAGTGTTCGTGAGTTGTGATCTCAAGACCCCAAAAGCACACCAGTTTGATCATTGATTAAAAACCAAATAGTATTTTATCATTCATCCCTTGAACAAATTCAAGTACATTCTGGATGGTTAGAGGGCAGTTTTACACATGTACTCCCTCCGTCCCGAAATACTTGTCGGAGAAATGGATAAAATTGGATGTATCTATAACTAAAATACGTCTAGATTCATCCATTTCTCCGACAAGTATTTTCGGACAGAGGGAGTAACAACCAATCAACATGAACAAAATCAGGAAAATTCAAAATAAGTTAGAATTTTAAGAAAAAAAACAGAAGTACGTCTACAGAAAAAGGTGGGAGTGGTGGTGGTGGTGGTGTGGGGGGGGGGGGGGGGATAGTTCATACAAGTGCGCACGTCCATATATATCCACAACAGAGTCTAATATGGTGCTTTCTACTATTACATTTTGTTTAAACATATAAACTTCTTTTGCGGGTGTTCATGAACTATTCTCGCCCTGCCTCAATTTTCTTATTTTGTAGCATACTTATGATTTGTTTTGTTTTGATCTAAGAAAATGCTTGTTTTGTGTATTTTCATTTTTTAATTATTATTTTGGTTTCCATTCTAACCTTTTTAGATCTTTTAAATGCAAAAGTCAAAGCCATGTCATTCAAAATTGTACATCTTGCATTGTCCATTGACATTGGTTTTGAGTTTCAATTGTTAACTTTAAACTTGTTTTGCGGTGGCATCATCGACGGGTGGTTGGTTGGCAACTAGATCATTCATCTCTCCAGCATCGGCGAGTGATCGTTTGGCACTTGACTTCCTCTGGTGAGTTCCTCGTTCGTTGTTTTGATGACTTCTCAACCACAGGTAGTAAAGTTATGCCGGCTCCGGGAATGGATCAGAAGTGGCAGTGCGCCACCGGCTCATTTGGGAAGTAGAAGATTATCGGTCCCTAAGGACTTGGATGTAATAATTATTATTATTTATGGTGCTTTTTAATGCTAGACTTTGGGCAATACTTCTGATGTCTCTCGCAAAAGAAAATAGGACGAAACATAGAGTCCGAGAACAACGAGGGGCAAAATTTTACTTTCCCACATTATTAAATTGTGTTACCAACCATGTTGTCCCAGAAGTAGAGTTGATATGGAAAATCTGGCCATTGATTGGACATAAGCATGCTCTGTATCAGTATTAGTACATTGTATAATCAAGGGAGAGGAGGATATATATAAATTTTGCTAAGTGACATGACACAACACATGTCAATATATAAGTAAAATGAGACTTGCATGATGTTGATCGTGGTCAGCCTTGGCTAACTGCTTGTTGATAACCTTTATGGTTAAGGTCATGGCCATGTGGTTTGAATAGGAAACATGAGTCCGAATTTTATGGGGATGCTCATGGGCATGCAACACCTTCTTTGAATCGGAAGGCCGGGGCATGACCAGAAAAAATAATTTGATAATTTGAGTCCCAAAAAACCATGGAACTCAGTTAAAGAAGGTCACGAGCTACAGTTTAAAACTCTTAGGCTCAAGTGAAGGTCAGTGATGATTGTTTTTTCTTTTAATACGGGGAGGGACCCGAGCATTTTTAGTCCGAGTACCAGCAGCATTTATATAAACACATTGATGGCTAAGATTACCCGACATCCTTTTATAATAAAAGGCATGATGGTCCTTTTTAAAAATACGTCACGAGACCTCGTATACAAATTGCACAGCACGAAGGATTGGGCTGGTGCATTAAGCGCCGTCCCTCCTACCACGTTGAATATTAACGACGTAAAATTACAGAGAAAAGGGAGTGCTCACAAGGACTCAAACTTAAAGGTGTGCGGTACTAAACACTTCACCCCACCGCTGCTTGTGATATTTTGTAGCATGAAATATATAAGAAAACACAACAGCGTTCTATATGAAATATTTTCTGAAAAAAGTTAGAAATTTTTATTGTGAAAAATATGAACAATTTTTAATGCCAAATAGTCTTTCAATTAATGAAAAAAATTTGAGCAAACATTTTATGAAATTTGAACCAAATTTCGAAACATGAACAATTTCTGAACATCTTTCAAAATATGATTTTTTTTTGAATTTGTGGTTTTCGTTTTCTTAGTTTTTGTTTGTCCAGTTTTCCTTTTGTTTTCATTTTAATTTATATTTTTAATTTTATTTTCTTTTTTGAAAATTCACAAACTATTTTTAAATCTTGAACCTTTTCTTAAATCTGTGAACTTTTCAAATTCATTAACATTTTCTAAGATTCGTGAAATTTGCTTTCAAATCTCTGGACTGTTTTCTATATTCTCGAACTCTTCTCAAGTTTTACGAATTTTGTCCAAAGCACGTGATATTTTTTTTTCAAATTCGTGAACATTTGTTTTCAAAATTGATAAACCCTTTTCAAATCTGCGAATGCTTGGGCTGGCTCAATAGGCACCCGAAGGAAACGATGCAGTCGCCTAGTTGGGCCAAGGCGGAAGCATATTTTTCTTTTTTAGTTTTAGTTTTTACTTATTTTCTCATTAATTAGTTTTTCAATTTTTTTGAACTTCATTATTCTTTTCGAAACCTGTATAAAAATTTGAAATATTTAAGGAATAAAAATAGATTAAAATTTTCAAATATTTTTTGAATTATTAAAAATGTTTGGAATTTCAATTTTTTCCGTATTCCAATATTTTTGCTCACAAATTTGAGAAGTTCTTACATTTCCAAAAATTTGATAAATTGCAAAAAATGTACGTGGTTTGTAATTTGTGTAGAACATCAATTGTTGTGAATTTATTCACAAATTTGGAAAAGCGTTCAAGTTTACAAAATTTCGGTTCGCAATTTGAATTTCTAAAATTATTGACAAATTTAAAGAAATCATTTGGATATAGGAAAATGTTCATGTTGATTGATAATGGGGAATATTGCAAACAACAGAGGCATTAAAATTAGGAAAAAACCTACATGTATGTATTGTGATGTTCGTGGTTTTAGTCCTACCTCGTTTGGTTACACAGAAGGAGGCAGGAAGTTTGGCTATATAATAGGGCAGCCTGTATAATTTAATTTCGTAGAGAAGGTCATGCATGAGCTAGATAGTCTTGGATTGCTACCTTTATCCAGCGCATTGGATTCTTTCCCTCTCGTTCGGATTCTTCCCTCTTCATTTTCCACTCTCCCGAGCACACTGCCTACCTTCTCCTTTATGTCGATGATATAGTGCTTACTGCCTCCTCGGAGGTTTTCCTTACCCACATCATTTCTTCTCTTCGTTCGGAATTTTGCATGACCGATCTTGGTCCGCTGCATTACTTTCTCGGCATTGCCGTCTCCCGGTCCTCCTCGGGTCTTTTTCTGTCGCAACGTCAATATGCTCTCGACCTTCTCTCCAAAGCCGGCATGATTGACTGTCACCCCGCTCGTACCCCAGTTGACACCGGTTCTAAGGTTTCCTCCGCCGGCAACCCTCTTGATGATCCCACTCTCTATCGCAGTCTCACCGGCGCTCTCCAGTATCTCACTCTCACACGTCCGGAGATCACATACGCTGTCCAACAAGCCTGCTTGTACATGCACGATCCACGTCTTCCGCACATGCATCATGTCAAGCATATTCTGCGTTATCTTAAGGGCACTCTAGATCACGGCCTTTCCATTACCCCCTCATCTCCTACCACCCTCACCGCGTACTCTGATGCAGACTGGGCAGGGTGTCCGGATACTCGACGATCCACTTCAGGTTACTGTGTGTACTTGGGTGACAACCTGATTTCATGGTCTTCGAAGCGGTAACTAACTGTTTCCAGGTTGTCCGCGGAGGCTGAATACCGCTATGTTGCTCGCGCTGTTGCCGAAACGGTGTGGCTTCGTCAGCTGCTCGGTGAACTCCATCGTCCTCTTCATCAGGCTACTATCGTTTATTGTGACAACATTTCGGCTGTCTACATGTCATGCAATCCTGTCCAGCATCGCCGGACCAAGCACATCGAGATTGACATCCATTTCGTTCGCGAGAAGGTGGCGCTTGGCGACGTTCGCGTTCTACACGTCCCTACTAGTGCTCAGTTTGCAGACATCTTCACCAAAGGCCCGCCGTCAGCTCCCTTCTTCGCCATCCGTGCCAGTCTTAACGTCGTCGAGCCCGCCGCTGACACTGCGGGGGGGGGGGGGGGGTGTTAGTCAGCAAACTCCCTCTGCCCACGATCGTTGCACGATCTGCTCCACGACCTAGCGATAGTTGGTCTAGCCAGCACTATATGTATCCCCTGATGTACTCTGTATCAATTAAGCAAAGCATTCCAAAAGTTTACACCTAGCATCGGCGGTGACTAGTGGGATGCTCGTCGACGGCAGTCATGGCAGCCATTGCCGCTCATTGTCTTGCCTGCGTCAGCAGCTCGATAGGCGTACGCGGCCCATCGCTTGCACACGACTGCGACGCAAAGCGCAATCTCCCGTTGTAGATCCTAGGGTAAACATATTATAGAGCATAGGCTTCACAAGACCCCCTTATGTAGCCACTCATTTTTGCTTCACGATTCGTGCAACTACTTTTGTCTTTTTTTTGTTTCTCTCATGTAGAAAAACATATGAACTTCAAACTTTACAGATGAGAAAAAAATGTCAGATTTTTTTGTGCATCACAAATACTAAAAATACCATTTTTAATTTAAAAAAATCTCATTTCTTATATTTATGTTGGACCCAAAAATCTGAAAGTTTTTTCCCACATTCTAGTTAGGATGTTTTAATGTCTTGCAAAGTTTGGAGTTCATATGTTGTTTTATTTGGAAAAACAAAAAAGAGAAATTTTATTGTAGTAAGTTAGCTGTCTAGTACGGATCTCAAAGCAATGTTGGAGGGTATGGATAGAGGGTGTCCAGAAGTCCGAGCTTTAAAAATCCACGTCCTCCTCTAGATCCTCGTCTGTTGTTTTGATGATTTCTCAACCATAGGTAGCAAAGTCATGCCGGCTCCGGGAGTGGAGTGGAAGTGCAGGGCACCACCGGCTCATTTGGGGAGTAGAAGATCATCAGTCCCTAAGGACTTGGATGTAATTATTATTATTTGTGGTGCTTTGTAACCCTGGAATTTGGGTAATGCTTCTGATGTCTCTGGCAAAAAAAGGACGAAACCAAGAGTGCGAGAACAACGAGGGGCAAAAGTATACTTTCCCGCTATATTAAACTGTGTTACTAACCAGATTGTCCCAGAAGTAGAGTTATATGGAAAATCTGGCCATTGATTGGACGTAAGCATGCTCTGTATCAGTATCAGTACATCGTATAATCAAGGGAGAGGAGGATATATATAAATTTAGCTAAGCGACATGACACAACACATGTCAACGTAGGTGCAGAATAAGTTATTCTTCACCCGAGGTAATCTTACGATCATTTCATAATTAAATTACGTTTAGAATTCAAATAGTTACATTCCTATTGATTCACTACGTAAAATTTGACATAAGAAAATAAAAATATAGGTCATAAGACAAGAAACTTTGTAGTTTATGTGTATTTTAGACTATGTTTTTATGTTTATAATTTTACATAACATAAAATATTTTTTACAGCGATTATATATTTTCTTACGGTCTCTTTTTACGTCGGAAATAAGACAAAACTTACGAAATGTAAAATTACGGTGCATTGATGGTAAAATAGAGGAAGGGTGAAGAATAACTATTTCTTAACCAGGGTGACGAATAGCGCGACCCTATATATATATATATATATATATATATATATATATATATATATATATATATATATTGACATGCATGATGTTGATTGTGGTCTGCCTTGGCTAACTGCTTGTTGACAAACCTTTATGGTCAAGGTCATGGCCATGTGGTTTGAATAAGAAACATGAGTCTGAATTTTATGGGCATGCAACACCTTCTTTGGAACGGAAGGCTGGGGCATGACCCGAAAAAAATAATTTGATAACTTGAGTCCCAAAAAACCATGGAACCGGTTAAAGAAGGTCACGAGGTACAGTTTGAAACTCCTAGGCTCGAGTGTAGATCAGTGATGATTTTTTTTCTTTTAATACAGGGAGGGACCCAATGGTTCGAGAACTGACATTTATATAAATACTGCTGCTTCGGCACACCCCCCACGTAAACACACCGATGGCTGAGATTACCCAATACCCTTTTATAATAAAGGGCATGGTGGTCTTTTTTAAAAGTACGCCGCGAGACCTTGTATACGAATTGCACAACGCGAAGGAAAAAAAGGACTGGGCAGGCGCATTAAGCCACGTCCCTCCTACCACGTTGAATACAAGCGACGTAAAAATACATAGAAAAGGGAGTGCTAGCAAGGACTCAAATTCAAGACCTCGCACTTAAAGGCGCGCGTTACTAGATACTTCATCCCACCTCGGTGTGTGATAGTTTGTAGCGTGAATTATATAAGAAAACACAACAACGTTCATATATATGAAATATTTTCTGAAAAAAATTAGAAATTTTTATTGAGAGAAATGTGAACAAATTTTTAATGCCGAATAGTCTTTCAATTTATAAACGAAATTTGAGCAAACATGTTATGAAATTTGAACCAAATTTCAAAACATGAACAACTTCTGCACATCTTTCAAAACATGAACAATTTTTAAAATTTCTGGTTTTAGCTTTTTAGTTTTTGTTTGTCCAGTTTTCCTTTTTTAAAATTTATTTATTTTATTTATTTTATTTAAATTCACAAACTATTTTTAAATCATGAACCTTTTCTTAAATCCATGAACTTTTCAAATTCTTCAATATTTTCTTAAATTTGTGAAATTTGTTTTCAAATCTTTGAAATTTTTTTTCCATATCCTCGAACTCTTCTCAGGTTTTACAAATTTTTTCCAAAGCCCACAAATATTTTCCAAATTCGTGAACATTTTTTTTCATAATTAATAAACGTTTCTCAAATCTGCGAACGCTTGGGCTGGTCCAATACACACCCGAGGAAACGATGCAGTAGCATAGTTAGCCCAAGGCCAAAGCATATTGTTTTCTTTTCTAGTTTTTTTGTTTTATTTTATTTTCTCATTAATTCGTTTTTCTCTTATTTGAAATTTATTATTCTCTTTGAAACCTGTTTAGAAATTTGAAATAATTATGGAATACAGAAAATGTTAATGTTTTCAAATAATTTTTCAGAAATTTTAAAATGTTTTGGAATTTCAAAAAATGTCCCCGTATTTGAATGTTTTTTCTCACAAATTTAAGAAAATGTTTCCGTGGTTGGTTGGTTGGTTGGTGACTAGATCATTCACCTCCCGCATCCGCGAGTGGTCGTCTGACACTGGAGTTCCTCTGGTGAGTACCTCGTCCGTTGTTTTCATAACTTCTCAACCACACGTAGCAAAGTCATGCCGGCTCCGGGAGTGGATCGGAAGTGGCAGTGCGCCACCGGCTCATTTGGGAAGTAGAATATTATCGGTCCCTAAGGACTTGGATGTAATTATTGTTATTTATGGTGCTTTGTAACGCTGGACTTTGGGTGACGCTTCTGATGTCTTGCAAAAAAAAGAGAGGACAAAATCTAGAGTCCGAGAACAACGAGGGGCAAAAGTATACATTCTCACAATATTAAATTGTGTTACCAACCAGGTTGACCCAGAAGTAGAGCTGATATGGAAAATCTGGCCATTGATTGGACGTAAGCATGCTCTGTATCAGTATCAGTACATCGTATAATCAAGGGAGAGGAGGATATATATAAATTTTGCTAAGCGACATGACACAACACATGTTAATATATAAGCAATATGAGACATGCATGATATTGATCGTGGTCAGCCTTGGCTAACTGCTTGTTGACAAACCTTTATGGTCATGGTCATAGCCATGTGGTTTGAATAGGAAACATGAGTCTAAATTTTATGGGGATGCTCACGGGGCCGGGGTATGACCAGAAAAATAATAATTTGATAACTTGAGTCCCAAAAAGCCATGGAACCAGTTAGAGAAGGTCACGAGCTACAGTTTGAAAGTCCTAGGCTTGAGTGAAGACCAGTGATTATTTTTTGGGACCCAATGGTCCAAGAACCGGCATTGATATAAACAATATTGCTTCGGCATCCCCCCTCCCCCCGCGTAAACACACCGATGGGGGAGATTACCCCATCATAATAAAGGGCATGATGATCTTTTTTGAAAGTACGTAAAAATACAGAGTAAAGGGAGTGCTAGTAAGGACTCAAACTCAAGACCTCGCACTTAAAGGCATACGCTACTAGACACTTCACCCCACCGCTGTTTGTGATATTTTGTAGCGTGAAATATATAAGAAAACACAACAACATTCATATATATGAAATATTTTCTGATAAAAATTAGGAATTTTTATTAAGAAAAATGTGAACAATTTTTAAAGTAGAATAGTCTTTCAATTTATAAACCAAATTTGAGCAATTTTTTTATGAAATTTGAACCAAATTTCAAAAATATGAACAACTTTTGAACATCTTTGGAAACATGAATTTTTTTTAAAATTTTTGGTGTTCGTTTTTTTAGTTTATGTTTCTCCAGTTTTCCTTTTGGTTTTCTTTTTTATTTCGCCTTTTTTTAATTTCACATTCTATTTCTAAATCATGAACCTTTTCTGAAATTCGTGAACATTTCAAATTCTTCAATATCTTCTTAAATTCTTGAAATTTGTTTTAAATCTCAGAACTTTTTTTCATGTCCACGAACTCTTCTCAAGTGCTACGAATTTTGTCCAAAGCCTGCAATTTGTTTTTCCAAATTCGTGAACGTTTGTTTTCGAAATTGATAAACGTTTTTCAAGTCCGCGGAGGCTTGGACTGGCCGGCAGTAGCCTAGTTGGCCCAAGACCGAAGCATATTTTTTCTTTTCTACCTTTTTGTTTTAATTTATTTTCTCATTAATTCATTCTTCTCTTTTTTGAACTTTATTATTCTTTTTGAAAGCTGTTTAAAATTTGAAATATTTATGGAATACAAAAAATATTAATGTTTTCAAATAATTTTTGCAAATTAAAAAATGTTTTGGAATTTCAAAAAATATTCCCGTATTTGAATGTTTTTGCTCACAAATGTAAGAAATTCTCACATTTCCAAAAATTTGATAAATTTCAAAAAAAGTACGTGGTTTGTAATTAGTGTACAACGTAAACGTTGGGAATTTATTTACAAATTTGGAAAAGTGTTCAAGTTTACAAAATTTTCATTTCCAATTTGAAATTCCAAAATTATTGACAAATTTTAAAAAATTATTTGGATATAATAAAATGTTCATGTTGATTGATAATAGCGAATATTGCAAATAACAGATACACTAAAATTAGGAAAAAAATTACGTGTACATACCTGTGCTGTTCGTGGTTGTAGTCCTTCCACGTCTGGTGACACACAAGGAGGCAGGAGGCTTGACTGTATAATAGGGCAGTCTGGTTACATGGTTGCCGGTTTTTAAAATTCAAAAAATTAATTCATAGATGATAGAAAAGTCCACAAGTTTCAAAAATTTATATCAATTTTAAAAAGTACACAAATGTGAAAAAAAGTTTACAAAATTGGAAAAAGTTCATCGATTAAAAAAAGTTAACAAATTTGACAAAAGTACACAAATTTGGAAAAAAAATCAAGAAATAAAAAAGTTCATCGAGTTGAGAAAGTTAATAAATTTGATAAAATTTTGTGAAACTGAAAAATTATGATCAAGCAAATATTATTAGTGTAAAAATATGACATACTGATCAATGGTCTTTGCTTACGGTGTTCCATAACTTTGTTAGTGTAAACTCTTGATACTTCTTCATCAAAGCATCTTGAGAGCCCGAATTCTGCAACGTTAGGCTCCAAATGAGCATCCAAAAGAATATTGTCAGGTTTTAAATCCAAGTGAATGATGTATTTGTTGTGAAGATAGTTCAAACCATGAAAAATTCCCATAATCATTTGGTACTGTGTTATCCAATCATCTTTATGAGGCTTATCCTGAACAACGGAAAAATGCTACAAATGTGTTGCTTCTTAGTTATACATCCACAAGAATTACGAGTGGATTAGATGGAAAATCTCCCGCCTTTAAATTTTCTAAAGAATGCAAACTCATTTAATCAATTTAAAGGACATGGTGGGTCCCCTTCTGATCTATATTCGCCCAATATTTTTTTATATTTAAAAACAATTCTCCGTAAAGTTTCAGGACATTTGGAGTTGTGCAAAATAGGCTTCTCAGATTTGCTCCTTTCCGGTCCAGAATTCCAGCTGCCGGCATTCTTCCTCTTCATGCAAATCTTGTAAAATAAGAGAGAAAATGCATAAGAATTGCATCATAAAATGTAATAACAGTCCAATATGCAATAAATATCAACATAAAAACATGATGCAAAATGGAGCTATCAGAAGCCTATAATGACCAGAAAGATGTGGTCGTTATTAACTTTTAACAACCAGATTCTAACTTTAATACGCATATCTTTTCATTCAAAATTAGTTTCCTACTAGGGATGTTGTGTCCATCGTGGTGTGTGGCCTCGTCCTCTTCCTCAACAAGGTTCCCTTCAATAGCCATGGTGTGATCCCTGTGGCAGCTTCATCCTCCCTGTCGCTATCTTGGCATCCATAATGGTGTCACTCGTGGCGCGACCACGCATACGGCATCATCCTCTGCGACCCTCGCATCATCCACAGCGGCGCTGCTCGCTGTACACCTCCCATGTACTGCCTTTTTACCCACGGCACACCCAGCACACATAAAACAAATCTAGGACATGAATTATGTATGAAATTACAAAAAAAAACAAATGTACGAATACGAGGCCGAGAATATTGGCAATGCCAAAGATATCTTTTATTCGAAGGATGTTTATATAAATTTATGAGCATTATAATCTTAGGGAATTCATCAGGGTGCTAGATTTGTAGGATTAAATAGTCTCACAAAATAATTTCTGGGGATTTCTCTGCTCTGTATGTTATCAAAATTTTCATCTATGGTAAAATTTCAAAATTTCGTAATTCCCCATTCGGGCAATCAATTTTTTGACATAATTCGGCCATGTAGAATAAAAGTGGACATCATAACTAGTATTGGGTCTTTCTTTGTACATTACTGCATTTTTAGGATTATGTGAATCAAATAATCCTTGAATCCTTTACAGCTCCACAATAGAAAGGAAGTTGCTAGATCCAGTATTTATATGTCATATAACTTTCGTTAATTCACTAGTAGAAAACGGGCCTATTGTCCCGGTTCGTCAGGGCCTTTTGTCCCGGTTCCTGAACCGGGACTAAAGGGTCGTTACTAATGCCCTGACCCTTTAGTCCCGGTTCTAACCAGAACCGAGACAGATGGGCCTCCACGTGGCCTGCGCGCTGAGCCCAGGCAGGAGGGCCTTTGGTCCCGGTTGGTGGCACCAACCGGGACCAGTAGGCCTCCACGCGTCAGCATTTCTGTGGCTGGAGTTTTTGTTTTTTTTGAAAGGGGGGGGGTTGGGGGTTTTGGGGGGTTAATTTAGTTTGTTATTAGCTAGCTAATAGAGAGAAGTGTCCTCTCTTATATCTCCGTGCTTGGTTTATACCAACGCTATGCTATTCCTAAACATGGCTTAGATTGAAGTGAAGGCAACATGTGGTGCATGTCGAAAGTAATACTAATTAATCCTAACTTGATCAAGTTTGGATTAGTACTACTTTCGACATGCACCACATGCATGTTGCCTTCACTTCAATCCAATCCATGTTCATTTCACCCACTGATATATAATAGCTCTTCATGCTCACATCATGCATCATCATAATAATAAGTCCTACTAATCATCATGATACAACTTCTACTCGTTATTAATAACAAGTCATACGATCATCATCCTCATAGTCATCGAACCAACCGTACTTAATTGTTCTTAGCACATGATCATCAGTATTAGGTAGGAACTAAATACCCTCTTTAAGGTAAAATAGCATAAAACATTATAGACCCTGACTCTCCATTATGGAGAATGGACATCATCCTGTCTCCAATTCTTGCGCTGCGCTTCCTTTTGCGTCCAAGAACCTCTTTACGAGTGTCCATACATTTTTCCATTCTCTGATTTGCATGTCTCCACTTGTTTTAGAAATCCATTATGGACAGCTGAGATTCGTAGGATGACCTGGATATATGTTCAAAACATCAAGGCAACCATGCTCATACATCAGATGAGGCACACAATCCTCTGGGATTATCTGTTGAAAAACATAGTAATAACTTCATAGTTAGCAATGATGTACTAGTTTTATAGAAGTATGCAAAAGATGCACGTATGTCGTAATAGTAAAAAATCTTACCAGGGTATCTCTGTAGTAGTTACCGTAGTTCAACACGTGCACTAGTGGCACGTATTGACCATAATGTTGAGGAGTTTGATTGTAGATATTGTAATTCTCAAGATCATTACAAAATCCAACCAGATGATTTTTCTCCTTGTAACTTAACTCAGAGCCATCGGTGTAGTAAGTTCTATCTACCATCTTCTGCACATTCTTTGATACTTGAAAATAAGCTGTCAATGGAAATAAGCTGTCAACTATTTTGAAATGAATAATATAAATTAGTTAATAATTAACTATGTTTGAGAAACTCACATAGCTGTAGAACTGGAGGCGTATCAACAAGGACCCAAATGTCCATATTGTCTTGCTCGATTTCAGGATCACTAAGATCCATGGTGACAAGCATACCCTCATCAAAACCATACATCTTGCAAAATGCTTCCCAATTTTTGCAACCAAAATGGGTTACGCTCTCAGCATTATACAGATTTACTTCAAAATCCACATCATGATGGGTCCTTAGGTGAATTTTCTTCGTTTCAAAATTTTCATGGTCTTCAAAATCCATCCTCTCCAAGACATAGCGTCTTGCATGACATGGGATAAAATATACTCGAATTGTAAAAGATGAAAATTACACGTTGAAATAGTTGAAGTCATGCTTAATTATGAAAAAAACACTTGTCGTCGTTGCGTACCGTTTCAACTTCGAAGGTCTCCTCGAGCTTAATGCTGAAGCGCCGATCATCGTCCAGGTGAGGCCTGTCGCACAGACCTCGATTGTCGTGGCACCAGTCGCACTGCCCCGGGAGACTTCCGTCGTCCGATGATGACATTTCCTACGTTCATAATTCAAAGATTAAACATGTACAATTAAATATATGTACTACAAAACCTAAATTAGATCATTATTATTCAACTAATCATATGCATATGCCTTGCATAGTGCTCTCCAATTTGAGCATTCAATAAGAAAAATCAAATCGCAAAATAAAGTAGTATTCAAATTAGGATGCATTCAATTATAAGAAAAACTACATCATCTCCATGTGTCCGTACATCGTCGAATATTATCACTAATACACGTCGAATACTATCATACATATCGCCAGTACAGCTAGAACCGTAGCGCCCGACGGGTATCGGCGCGGGCGGTGGACACCTAAAGGGAAGGAACCATCACAGGATCATAGCTCCAGTGAGATCCCTGAAGAACCTGCCAGGTATTCTCAAACCTGCCCTCCAACGCAACCAAGTAGCGACGGACGTGCTGATCCTCCTCGCTGACACGGTGACGTACCACCTCCGCGGTGTACGGAAGCCTCGGCACCGTCACTGGCCCACGCGACCGCCACCAAACAAGGATCGGGTCAACGACGGGCTGGCTCCTCACCAAGCTACGCCCCCCAGAAGATAGCGCCTCCCAGTACCACCCCGGCGGAGCCCAGTCCCGGACATGGCCCATCTGGTCAAGCATGTGTCGTCCTCCGCCGACTCGACGACGAGGATGCGGAATAGGCATCGTCCATGTCGATGCGGGAAAAATTGCTTTAACTAAAAAAAAACTAGTTCTATTAATTTTCTTGCTAAAAATAAACTACTTCTATATATAGTAAATAAACTAGTTTTCTTAAATCCACCAGTTCAACTACTATAAATAAAATAAAGTAGTACTAACTAAAAATAAACTACTTGTATATATAGTAAAATAAAGTAGTACTTATTAAATCAACTAATTCAACTACTAATTAAACTAGTTCAAAGCACTAACCTAGAATGTACTATCCTAAAATGCACTAACAGTAGAACTAATAACCTCAAATGCATTAAATCAACTAACCTTAAATGTAACTTTTGCAACACATTTTTTTTCTGGATATGCACACATATATATATATATGAACATATATATACATAAATTGACAAAAAAAATTCTATGAACAAAAAAAATCATACATCAATTCATACATATCAATGGATCATACATACATCTGCATATATACATATACATACAACATCCATATATACATACATCAATGAATTACAAAAAAATATATGAAAAAACAGAGAGCAGGCCGGGGCGGCGGCGGCGCGCGGCAAAGCAGAGCAGGCCAGGGCGGTGGCGGCGGCGCGCGGCAAGCAGAGAAGGCAGGGAGTTTAGTCCCACCTTGCTAGTTGAGAGGGGCGCGCAGTGGTTTATAAGCCCCACTGCCGCACCCCTCTCGAGCTCCTCTCCATTGCAGGCTTACAGACCTAATTGTCACGGCTATGCCTGTGGGGCTTGAATTCTGGCCCATGGATGGGTTTCTAGTCGTATTCAGGCTGTGGGGTCCCAGTAGGTGGCACTTTTTTTTGTTTTTTTGTTGCTTTATTTATTTTATTTTGTTTCTACTTACAACAAAATACTTATTGTTGCTATTTTTATTTTTTTCCAGTTTTTTTGTTTTGTTTTCTGCATTATTTATTTTCTTTTGTTTTTTGCTTTACTTATTAATTCTTTATGCTTTTAGTTTTAGAAAAATTATAAACTTTTTGTTAATGCCATTAGTTTTCAAATTTGAAAATACTTTTTTTTTGTTTTCTTTGTTGCTTTATTTATTTTATTTTGTTTCTACTTACAACAAAATACTTATTGTTGCTATTTTTATTTTATTTTTCAGTTTTTTTGTTTTGTTTTCTGCATTATTTATTTTCTTTTGTTTTTTGCTTTATTTTTTAATTCTTTATGCTTTTAGTTTTAGAAAAATTATAAACTTTTTGTTAATGCCATTAGTTTTCAAATTTGAAAACACTTTTTTTTTCTTTGTTGCTTTATTTATTTTATTTTGTTTCTACTTACAACAAAATACTTATTGTTGCTATTTTTATTTTATTTTTTAGTTTTTTTGTTTTGTTTTCTGCATTATTTATTTTCTTTTGTTTTTTGCTTTATTTTTAAATTCTTTTTTGCTTTTAGTTTTAGAAAAATTATAAACAGGGGATCGCCCCCCGGTTCCATTTCATATAGAAAGAAACCACAGCAGGACAAGTCTTACAAAACCAGGACTCAACAGGACAAAATAAAGAAACAGACTCAGAGAGAAGAAGCATCATGCCTCCTCCCACAAACGCCAACACTTGAAACAACAGAACCACCAAAGTAACTTGCCACCTGGAACTACAAACCTCAGGTCACCAACCTTAAGCTAACACACACCAAACTCAGCAACATCTATGCCAAACTCCTCTAAACTGACAGAGGCCCCCACCCGATGTTGACCACATGAATGCTGTCAGCTTCCTCGGGGTGCTGTAGTTGATACTCCAGAGTGGTCCTCCCACCATGAGCAGCCTTTCCCACTGCATTCTTCCAGAGCCCCTCTCCAGCGTTTTGATCTTCAAACCAATTGCGACATATCAGCCCGGCTCCAGCATCAATGGTTTTCTCAGCCGCTCCCAGATCAGTTCCTGAAACTCTTGCATTTTCCCTCCCTGGAGATCTGGGAACAGCTTGGTCCAGTCCCTCAGATAACGATAGACTCTTCCCAAGACCTGTTTCATAGAAATCCAAGAGCATCTATTAAAGACTACATAATTCCTAAAATTCCAAAGTCCCCACAGGACAGCGGAGCTCGCAACATTCAGTTGCTTGCATTTCTTGACACATAATCAGTTTTTCGCAACAGAAACAAAGCCACTGACCGAGATGTTAAAGACAGATTCTACCTCAGTCCAGACCAGCTTAGCTACTACACATTCAAAGAGCAAATGATGGACAGACTCAATCTCTTTGCAAAAAACACATTCTAGTGGTTTTTCTATGCCTCTTTTCCTCAAATTATCATAAGTCATGATTTTATTCTGAGAAAAAAGCCACAAAAACCCTTGAACTCTAGGTGGTACTTTCACATTCCAGACATCAGGGAGGTAAATAGGCTACACCCCCCCTGAAATTAACAATAGCATATAGAGACTTAGAAGAATAAACTCCTTTAGACTCATACTCTTCCAAATCAAAGAGTCTATCCCCTGAGTAAAGTCAGTCAGGGAAAGTATTTCAATCAATTCAAATCATTGTAAGATCAGTTCATCCGAGAAGGTCCTTCTAAAGGTGCATTTGAGCTCCTGTCCATCCCAGAGATCTGCAATGGTTTTAATCTTTTCATTAACCAAAACATATAGGTCCCAGTACTATGTGGCTAGGGGAGTGTTACCATACCAGGTATCTTCCCATAATCTAACCAATCTACCATCACCTATTTGCCATTCATACCCCATCTTCACTGCCTGCAGGGCCCACATAAAACTCTTCCAGAACTGGGAAGGGTGTGGGTCTCTACAGCACAGAATATTAGGATTTTTAGTATTATATTTACTATCTACAATCTTTCTCCACAGAGATCCCTCTCCAGCTATGTATCTCTTAACCCAGGAACCAAAAATTATAAACTTTCTGTTAGTGCCATTAGTTTTCAAATTAGAATAGTTAAAATTCGAATTCTTTGAAATTTGTGTGAATCACAAGTTTGTGATTAACTTTACTAAAAAAATGAACATAGATGCGCCTATAGAGAAAATTCAACCTAAATTCATAATCAATTTCTATGAATTTCAGAGAAATTCACTATGAATTTAGGTCAAATTCCCTGTATAGGGGCATCTATTTTCACTTTGAGAGGAGCTCAACAAGGCAGAGAGGGACGGGCTTATAAACAGGTGTGAGCGCCCTTCGGTTGGCGAGGTGGGACTAAACTCTGAGCGCAACGAGGACAAACCCTTTAGTCCCGGTTGGTGGCATGAACCGAGGCTAAAGGGGAGCCTTTGGTCCCGGTTCATGCCACCAACCGGGACCAATGGTGGTGGGCCAGGGGCGAGGCCCATTGGTCCCGATTCGTCCCACCAACCGAGACCAAAGGGTCCAGACGAACCGGGACCAATGGCCCACGTGGCCCGGGCGGCCCCCTGGGCTCACGAACCGGGTCCAATGCACCCATTGGTCCCGGTTCTGGACTGAACCGGGACTAATGGGCTTACCCGGCCTGAACCTTTGCCCCCTTTTCTACTAGTGATTATTCTTTCTTGCAATCTATTGGCAGGCAATAATTAGAATTCAAGTTCTATTGGCAGGGAGCGGCTCATGGATTGGCAAGCCCTTCGAGCTTTCCCCCATAATAATCTTTGGTTTGGCTGAAGGTATCATAGCATAATTAGATTTCCTACAACAGGATTTTGATCTGCCACAGGAGATCCACTATGTCCTTGAGGGAGGAAACATGTCTAACGGGACTTTGGCTTCTTTGTATGATTGCTGCAAGGGCATTAATGTGGCTATCTCCAACCCATCCCAAGGTCGCAGAATTGTTCTAGTTAACGCTGGATGCCAGGTCACCGACATTACCACCAGAACATGACTACCTTCCAAGGTCAGGCGAACCAGGGACACCCAATATTTCGTAGTCTCTTTCCCAATGCCTCCTTTTCCCCATATATATGAATGCACAGTTATCGTACATGCATATATGCAATCTCATATGGTTGGTTTTGGCTTTTCGACATGCTTGACAAATACACAAGTGCATAAAGATTGGGTTATGGAAAGAGAAGTTGCCTATGAGTATTTATGTAGCGAGAGATGTGGTCCGTAAGATGGATATCTATTGATCCTTCTCATTAATTTTAATGGTCATAAAGTGTTGTGGCCCTACAAATAGTTAGGAATGTGAGGACAGACAAACCAACAACTAGCCGCCAGATATGACATCTCATATTATTATGTGGGAAATAGGACATTCATCCGCGTAATTGCATGGTCAACATATTTAATTGTAAGATTTACATTATTGTCCATTGTACAATACCTTTAGTGGCACACACATGCATACAATGCTTTCTAGAACATAGTGTCCATTTAATTGCAGATACCAAATATAACAATAGTGAACAATGTGTTTTCAAGGAACAGGCTGGAGGTGGCCGTCCAGAGGGATTAGGCTTGTGCTCCCGACTGGGAGCTTTTTCCTCTTATGTCCTCTCCTACTTTTGTTATTCGTAACTTTCTCAACTTTTTCCATGGACCCTCATTAGACTACAAATTAGCACAAGTGATTATAAGAATTTTATCTTACAAATTTGCACCTGCTCTTTTCCAACTAGCTGGTTTTCATTTTTGGCATCATTCAAATTTGCTGTCGGTTTTATCCGCTCAATATGACACGCACCAAAATGATTTTGTACCAAATTGGAAATTTGGGCGTGTGTGTGGTTTCATTTCTCCATGTGGAAAATACATATTAATGATGATTTGCACCGTGCCGGTAGAAAAATTTATAGCACAGGGAACAATATTTGTGTCAAGAATTACACATAAACAAAATCGGAAGGGTGATGAATAAATGAAACTGCAATTACGAATGCAAGACCATTGAATGATCGTCGGGAGCATCATCTTTTTAATTAGATTGTAATTGGCCATTGCATTATATGATCGTACTAACAGATTATACAATCGTAATTGGCCATTGCATTATATGCAAGACCACTATGAGGTTTAAACCATGATTTTGCTAGTTTTCACCTCTTTACTAATGGATATTTATCAAAAATAGAGATCTTGTATTCTTGATTGATTTGAGGATCAAACACTTTCGTAAGGGTATACAATCATACTTGGGTGATTGGGAGGAAATTGACAACTTTCACTTTGGAAGAAATTGTATGTGGCGTCCACAAAAGAAGACGACGCTGGTACGAGCGATCACCCATCTACGCCAACAACTTCTGTAACTAGGCGACACACGAAAGAGCTATGGAGGAGGAAGAACCAGAGACCGGAGCACATGAAGAGAGATCCATAAGATAATTGCTTCACTTTGATCCATTTGGGGTTCCTCTGTAGCGGGATCCTCCATTCCACCATTCACAACACCTCCATCAGAGAGAAGTTCCAAATTCTAAGGCTAGAATTTGGAAAATCTATTCGTAATTTGACACAGAGTCACGATTTGGTCAACCGTTCATCTTATTTGCCCAAGCCCCCATATGTACACATGCCACCAACACCGCCCCAATCGCACCAATGGGCTATAGCCGCCACCTTCCAGCCTCAGGCACCTTCAGCGCTGGCCCCGCCGACACTCGATGGTAGCAGCGGCAACAGAGCCGGTTGGGTTGCGATGTCTGAGCTAAGGGTTGCATGGAGTTGCTTGATCTTGCCGAGGATGGTTCCCGCCGCTTCACTGTCCTTCCTCGTCCCTAGAGGCCGCCGTCGTTGTAATAAAACATACAATTTGAAGATGTAATTAGCAGCACAAGCATGAATTGTTCCCTTGATAGCAAGCTCATTATGAGTTGGCCAAAGCGCCCATGCAGCTGCACTAAACGTCCTCAAAGATTTTTTTAGAAAAGGAGGATTACCCCCAGCCTTTGCATCACAGTGATGCATGCAGCCCCAAACGTCCTCAAAGCAAAGCAGATAATTTGACCATACACATAATTTAATAGAGTGAGAGCATGTAACATCAAATTTGGGCTCAAAGTACTGCCAAAAACATTCCTAACATAGGGCCAAAGGAATTTGGTAGGGGCGCATTGGAAAGGAATGTCGCTAGCATCTTTCGAGGCTCCACAGAGAGCACAACATTCATTCTTAGGACCGTGCCGCTTAAGAAGGCCGAGAGCCATTGGAGGTGATCTAAGGCGGCTTGCAAGAGAGAAAAGATTCTAAATTTAAGAGGAACATGAGTGTCCCAAAGAGATTTGGCAAAGATAATTTTTGGACCTTGCACCAGTTTAGAATAAGCAGATTTAACAGAGTACATGCCCGAAGCCTCCAGCTCCCAGCTGATCACGTCTTGCTTCGAGTTAAGATGGACTTGTTGAATCAAGGTTTTCAAGTTATCCAAGGCAATGCCTTCCACCGGGGAATGCAACCGAAGAAAGCAAACACTTCGCTAACTAGCGCCCGAGGCTCAGCTGCAATAATGAACATGGCTTAGAGTGGTTTGTGAGCTATCCAAGCAGATAGCCAGAATTTGATATCTTAACCGTTCCAAACCAAAATTTCAGTTCCCAAGTTGAAGATATCCTTGCATTTTTTAATCCTATTCCAGTTTTTCTATCCCTAACATTGCAAGAGAAGAAGGCGACGATCGGTAAGTATTTAACTTTAAGAATCAGAGCCTACATCCCGTCATCATTTTCCGAGATCTGCCAAATCCACTTAGTCACTAGGGCTAGGTTCATTTCTCTGGAATTGGAGATCCCCAAGCCTCCCTGATTTTTAGGCCTTCAAAGGTCAACCCATTTGACCATGTGGTATTAACGTTTTTTTAGGGTCTGCCTCCCTGAAAAAAGAGCACGAACTTCGTGAAATTTTGCATGAACCCCTTCACCCTGAATAGAGAGCCCCATAGCAAAGGTGGGGATGTTTGTAACTGGATGACGCACAAAGGAGCGATGGAGGAGGAAGAAGCAGAGACCCGAGCACATGAATAGAGATCCATAGGAGAATTGCTTCACTTAGATCTGTTTTGGGTTCCTCTGCAGCGATATCCTCCATCCCACCATCGACAACACCATTACTAGAGAGAGATTCCAACTTGTAAGGCTAGAGTTTATAATAACTATTCGTACTTTGACTCGGAGACCCTGATTTGGTCAACCATTCATCTTATTCGCCCAAGCTAACGTATGCACAAATGCCCCCAACACTGCCTCGAGCCCACCAATGGGCTACCGCTGCCACCTTCCAGCCCCAGGCACCTTCGGCGCTGGCCCCACCGACGCCTGGTGGCAGCAGCGGCAAGGGAGCCACTTGGGTTGGGATGGCCGTGCTAAGGATCGCCGGAATGTCGCCCTAGGGATCGACATGGGAGCCTTCTCAGATTGCCTTTTTTTCTTGGTTGGTTTAAGCAGCTCTAATGTATCATCTAGGAATGGTCACTGTCTAGTTTATATAT
The DNA here is from genome assembly GCF_056163025.1 of Triticum urartu. Classification (NCBI taxonomy): domain Eukaryota; kingdom Viridiplantae; phylum Streptophyta; class Magnoliopsida; order Poales; family Poaceae; genus Triticum; species Triticum urartu. The sequence goes on from NC_141875.1 coordinate 304,402, forward strand.
GGCGATGATGATCACTAGGGAGAAATGCAAAAGGAGGCGGCACCACAGGCGTGAACGTTTGGTGTATGGGTGTATATACACGCTATATGAAAAAAATATAGTAATGAAATAGAAAGTCAAGAAATTGTGGAAATATTTTGGAAATAAAATTGATCTTCCATTGTACTCGTAAAAAAGATTCCACAAAAGAAAAAACCCCGTTGACTTCAGAGCAATTTTTTTGGGGTCAAAATAGTGTGAATAGTGACTTGTATATAGCAATATTTTTTTGGCCTGAAGTCAACGCTGGGTTTTTATTCCCGAAATTTATATACTAGTGTAAAGGAAAGTCAAATTTATTCCAGAAAAACTTCTGAACTTTTTTGAATCTTTTTTGTAATTATAAAAAAAGTAGTCTCATATAGGATGTATACACACCCAGAAACCAAGCGGTATTTCGCGCGGCACCACACAAGTTCGTAGCTAAGTACAATATGTGTGAGAGAAACCAAAAAGGGACTGCAGAAACACGAGTCTGAATTTTGTGGACACGTGAATTCCTAGGCATGCAATGCCACGAGTTTGAATATCTACTTGAGGTCATAAGGGAAAGTGAAGGTATGGGACCAGCACATATAATTTAATTTCGTAGAGAAGGTCATGCATGAGCTATAGTTTGGGAAATCCTCTTCCAGCTAGCTATGTACGTCTCTGTTGCCCATCCTACGTTCGTACCAACAGGAATGTATGTATGTTGTGCTCTTCCCTGCCACAGCGGACCGGGTATCCTGTAAAACAATGGATATAAAACTAACCTCCTAACTACAGTCTCTCAGTACAAGATATGTTGTGCTCCTCCCGTGAAGATCAACAATGACAATTCAGTTCTACCTTCTCAAGATCATTGGATATTTTGTTCATCCCGTTGTCTCCTGTTCCCAAGGTTTCCTACATCCCTTGTGTTCGACTCTCATCATCTCCTTGTCTTTGTATTTGAGTTTCACCTAGCGACTGCTCCCGGCATATATAAACTATTAAACCAGTGAAGGTTGTTGGAGCATTGATAGTTTTTCCATCATCATGGTACGAATGTTCTCGAAACAGGCTCTCACCCTGCTTTATATATAAAGCACCACAACCAAGTTACATGGCCGAACGATACATGGTAGTGAGGTGGCCCTCTTACAAAGCGGATCCTGGGATAACTAGGCAACACAAACGCATGCGACTATGATGCCGAAAGAAAACATAGAACGTCTATATTACAACACCACAAGATGCCCTAGAACACGTAAGCTCCACAACAACGCCCACAAGATGGGAAACAGCCCCAAGCGTCGCCGTTGTCGAAACCGAATCGGACGAGGGTTCTCACCCAGAACTTTGGCACAGAGATGAGAACCAAAACGGCGTCCCCAAGAGGATAGCGGCACCAGCGAGTCTCGCCGCCGTCGGCGCCAAAGCGCGGAGCTTTCGCTCGGCAGCTCACCCGTGCCACCACGTGGCACCGAGGACACCGACGACGCGCACCAGCCTCCGGATCTGGATCTGGGCAACCCATTGCCAAAGAAAAATAGTGTCCTCAAGCTACCCGCCACTACACCCTTGCCGTCGTGATGACCAAGAAGTATAGCCACCATCACTGCCATGGCACCTGCCGACGAGCCATCCATGCGGACCACCACCCGGGGCCACCGCCTTGGCATCCATGTCTCTGAGACACCACCAACCATCCTCATCCCAATGCACCAACCACGGTAGGAAGAGTGAAAGACACCTTCACCTACTCCTAGCCAGACATCAACCACCAGGTCTGGGTCGACACCTCCACCGTAGAAGACACCTCCTCCGTAGGAGGCGTCCACACTTGTGTCCCCAGCCTGTCCTGGTGGACTGGAAGGGAGCACAACCTAGCGGTTGCTGACGGCCGCCGTCCAGCTAGCCTTAGCCCATAATATGAATGCTCGTGAGTAGAGATCTCCAAACTCCAAAAGCAAACCAGTTTGATCATTGATTAAAAACCACATATTTATCATTTGCCCCTTGAATAGTTGCAAGTAGATTCTGGATGACTCATAGGCAGTTTCACACATGTAACAATCAATCAACAAGAACAAAATCAGATTTTGTTTTTGTCAAAATAAGATAGAACTTTAAGGAAAAAAAGAGAAAAAATAGAGGCACGTCTACAACAAAAGGGGAAATACTTCATACACATGGGCACATCGATATATATCTACATCATGGAATGAACGCTCGTGAGATGCGATCTCCCATTTACCAATCAACATGAACAAAATCAGAAAAAATTAAAATAAGTTAGAATTTAAAGAAAACGATAAAAAAAGAAGTAAAACCTATATTAGGTAGCGGTTGGAATGTGAGTGGTGAGGCCCTAATAATTGTTGCTTCTCGTGACAATTCGAGCAAACATACGACCTCGATTTTATCTCGTCTCCTTTTCTTTCCCTCACCAAGATGGACGGATATCCTCAAATCACCATCCCATCCTAGCCAGGCAAGAAAAAAAATCACACTAATGCTTACTCTGGATTTTGTTTGATCGTGGCTAACAAGATGGAAGGATCAGGAGAGCGCGACACATAGCGGATGGAGAATAGTCCTGGCGGCAGGATAAGAGGGAAAATTTGGACGTGTCTAGCACAGATGAATACATGTTGTAATTTCGAGGATCAATGGGTAATTGTTCTTTTTCTTAGGACAACCTAGCTTGCTCTTTGTACTGGACCCGAGTGGTATCATTGGCTTGAAGTTATGCATCATCTGGTATGTTAATGGCTAAGCATCCTTTGTTCAAGAACTTGGTCCTTTGTTCATGTTTTATAGACTTTTCTTTTTGAGAAGGAAAAACTTTATTGAACGGCTAACCTAGCCATTAAGATGGTGCACTTAGAAAAAAACACTTTAACGGAAAAGAAAGCACAAATGGTTAATGTTTTATCCTTGACCAAACTAAGTAGAATCAATGTCGTTAGGTCGAAATGCCATGTTGCAGTGCACATACTGGCATCTGCCTGAGAAGAAATATAACGACAATACTTGGAAAACAATGTTACGATCCCTCCTAGAGCAAATTCCTGTGATTTTAGGATTTGAATGGTAAAAAAATACTTCCTCTATTCCAAATTAAAAGATGTTTTGGTAGCCTAAAATAGCCTAACAAAACGTCTTATAATTTAGGATGGAGGTAGTCCGAAGTTCAACCATTTCTATAGAGCTTGTTTTGGCAGCACTGATGGAGGAAATTTATATACTAGATCAAATTTTTATTTGAATCAACCAATTTTGATATTGGGATTGCGCCAATTTTCTCCCACCCCATATGTGCAAGAATCTCTGCCCTAAAGTATGTAGCTTTAGGATTAATTTATTCCCTAGAAAGGAAAGTTCAGCCGTGAAACCGTCGAAAGAGATCATTCCACTTAATATTGCAATGAACAATTATTTCTTGTTAAAAGAATAATAACATTTGATAATTAGAAGACAAATAAATAATGTGAGGTGCATGATATTCATCATTCTCTTAGAGAAGAGTATCTTGCTCCTTATAAAGGACTTTGTGTAGCAGCATTGATATTAACCCATAAAAAAAATCCATGTCCACCTTCTCTTAATGAAGGAAGAAAATTAAATGTTGTACCCTACTTTCACTTACTGGAATATAGCATAACCATGTGTAGACATTTCTGCTTCATGCAGAACCACAGGGGGAGGGGGGGGGGGGGGGGGGGGGGGCGTTGTAGATAAAGACAACGACATGCCTGGTGTTGGTGGTGTTTTTTTTGCGAGTAGTGTTGGTGGTGTTTGTTGAAAGTCTATTCGCCACTTTTGACATGTTGGTAGGCTATATCCTAAATTTACCATATTTCATCATGTTTCAAGAATCTAATTTAAAAACTTATCAAAATATTTTCAACAGTATCTTATTTAAATGTCCTCTTCACATGGAACATAAGTATATAGATGAAAGTTAAATTGGGCTTTCGGTCCTAAGGTAAAATGATTTCAAACTTTGAAAGCACATGAGAAAGCATGGTTATTTGGTGTGTTGCATGCAAGATAGTGCGTGGGTGGACTATATGATTAACGGATATGACATGATTAGATGGGTGATTATTCAACTAGAAGATGTATGCATGCATCAGAATCTCCACCTAGATGAACGGATGGCCCATGCATGGGTCCCCCTGTGCACCGGAGAATTACTTTTCTCCAGACAGCAGGCACGTAGGATCATGATGATATTAGTGGAAGTAAAAATGGAAGTTTGAAACAAGATTTTCATTTTCAAAATTCACACCATGTGTTGAGAAAAGTGGTTCTTCTTGGCTCTCAGGAGCGGATTGTAAGACGGTGAGCAGGTCCCTGGAAGCCGCAGGTTTGTCGCCCTCGTCGTGCACCTCATAACCTAGTATGTAAGGCAAAATATCTCAGGGAATCATTTTCCATGAGTTCACAATCGAGGGGATCTCAGTTTTGTTGGCGGGCAATTCAGTCCCTGAAGCCGTGCTTATGCTTAGGTGCAGCGGTGACCATAGGAAGGGGTATCAAAACACTCTTTTGGATGGACAGTTGGGTCGGTTTCGAGTCCTTCATGAGTTCAACCACTGTCTTAATTTGTTCGCTATTACTAACCAGCCATCTATCTTGGTGGCCTTAGCTTAGCTGTGCAGAAGTAGGCAGTCTTTTGTCTTTCCGGGGCACGTGTGGCCCAGAAAAGTCCCCTGAGTAGAGTACTAGCTCATTCCTTCCTTCGAAATACTTACTTCGGGGTAGTCAAATCAAAATTGCTAAGTTAAATGCATAGTACTTTAATACAGTGAGCTCAAGCATTCAAGAATAAATGATTAGTGCATATATGCACCAAAATTTAAGAGGTCCCCGCCACTCATGGGTATTCACCTCTTATAAAAAAGGGAACACTCCAGCGACATTCGCTCGGGGGAATACTATTTCTTATTTACATAGACCACCACATCTATGTCAGGTTGTAAAAAGAAAGACCCATATTCCACGACATTTCACATGTTGAAAGCATCAGCATACTACACGAAGTAACTAGCAGAAATCACATAAAAATATTATGAAGAGATGAGAGAAGAACTGAACAGATATAAGAAGTAAGAACTCATAGGAGTTGGAAGCATCTCGAGCAGTCGTCAAGCCTGGTATATTTCCCACACTTGAAAGATTTTGGGCCCAATGTGCTAGACTAGCGTTAATAACTAGAAAATATTGAAGTTTGTATGGTTCCATTTTCCATCCACACATCCACACATAGAGACTACACCGCGCGGGCCCTCCGAGCCTCTCCCGCACGTAGCGACTGTTGAATACATGTTTCAAAAAAAAAACTGTTGAATATATGAGAAATTTAGAATATAATTTAATCAAAAGAAACGGTAGAGAAAACATGACCACAATAACAGAGGCAAGACAAGTCAAGCAATCCAACAGAAAGTAGGCAGATAGCATCTGAAGTTGAGAACTTAAAGAAAACATATCTAGGGCAGATGCTAGAATAAGAACCTCTAGTTTGATCTCAAATAGAGAAGACAAGAACACATACTGAGCAGCAGCGGTAGCATTAGTGTTGGCGTTGGCATTGTTGTCGCCCATGTCGTCGAAGAGACAGTCAATGTCAGGGAAGAGTCGTCGTTGGGGAGTCGACATGATGAGAGGTCCCTTATTCAGGACACCGTGGATGACAGGTTTTTGGAGATCCTGTAATGGCTGCCGCCAGTGTCTGGTTCTTTGATTGCCCTCTCACTCACACCACTGTAGCCCAAAAATACCATCATATTTGACAGTTGGGCTGGCCTCCACGCTTTGACCGCCTTGGCTGGGTTGGGCCTTCCTCTTTAGTTGTTGCCGTCTTTATTATAGTTTTTGTGACAGTTGCAGATGGTGAAGCATGCATGGCGTGGACTCCAGAAACACATTCCAAGGCATGCAACGGCATGAGTACGAATTTCTATTCTAGGTCATGAGCGGAAGTGATGGCCTGATCGAGGCCAACAAATATAATTTATTTTGTATTTTGTAGAAAAGGTCATAGCGAAACTCTCCTCCAGCTATGTCTGTGTCACACAAAAAATTCAGCATCAAGAATATACTAAGTAGTACCATTATCCATCCTAAACTAGTTAAATCAGCCACAACAGTTACCCTTTACGTGACTAATTACTTCCACTCGGCACCAAACTGCACCGTGTTCCACGCGCAAAGATCAACAATGGCAATTCAATTCAAGCTCTTCAAGAGCCTTATCTTCCGTTCATCCTGTTGTCTCCTGTTCCCAAGCTAGGTTTCCTACATCCCTTGTGTTCATCTCAGCCCTTCCTCGTCTTTGTATACATGAGTTCCACCTACTTGGCATACTAAGCTTACTTGTGCTGCAGACATGTCAATGTGAGGTGGGTCAGTGGACTTTCCTATCTAGCCAGGTGAAGATGGTGGTATATATAAGGGAACATCCATTATTCAAACAAGTGAAGGTTGTTGTGCATTAAAATTTTTTTCATCATCATAGGATAAATGCTCATGCGTTGTGACCTCACAACCCCAAAAGCACACCAGTTTGATCATTGATTAGAAAGCAAATAGTATTTTATCATTCATCCCTTGAACAATTTCAAGGAGATTCTAGTTGACTAGAAGGCAGTTTCACACATGTAACAACCAATCAAAATGAACAAAATCAGAAAAGTTCAAAGTAAGTTAGAATTTTAAGAAAAAAATAGAAAAAAAACAGAAGTACGTCAACAGAAAAGGGGGGGGGGGGGGGAGTGGTGCGGGGATAGTTCATACATGTGGGCACGTCCATATATTCCCATAACCCAGTCTAATATGATGCTTCTACTATTACATTTTTTAAAACATATACACTTCTTTTGCTGGTGTTCATGAACTATTCGCGGCCTGCCTTGATTTATTTATTTATTTTATAGGATACTTATGACTTGTTATGTTTTGATCTAAGAAAGAGTTTGTTTTATTTACTTTCATTTTTTAATTATTTTTTTGGTTTCCTTTCTAACCCTTTTAGGTGTTTTAAACCCGAAAGTCAAAGCCATGTCATTCAACATTGTACATCTTGCATTGTCCATTTACAACATCCATATGGTTTTGAGTTTCAATAGTTAACTTTAAACTTGTTTCGCGGTGGCACCATCAGCGGGTGGTTGGTTGGCGACTAGGTCATTCATCTCTCCAGCATCTGCGAGTGGTCGTTTGGCGCCTGACTTCCTCTGGTGCGTTTCTCGTCTGTTGTTTTGATGACTTCTCAACCACAGGTAGCAAAGTCATGCTGGCTCCGGGTGTGGATCGGAAGTGGTAGTGCCCCACCAGCTCATTTGGGAACTAGAAGATTCGGTCCCTAAGGACTTGGATGTAATGATTATTATTTATGGTGCTTTGTAACGCTGGACTTTGGGTAATGCTTTTGATGTCTCTCGCAAAAAAAGAGAGGACGAAACCTAGAGTCCAAGAACAACGAGGTATACTTTCCCACATTATTAAATTGTGTTACCAACCAGGTTGACCCAGAAATACAGTTGATATGAAAAATCTGTCCATTGATTGGATGTAAGCATGTTCTGTATTAGTATCAGTACATCGTATAATCAAGGGAGAGGATGATATATAAATTTGGCTAAGCGACATGACACAACACATGTAAATATATAAGCAACATGAGACATGCATGATGTTGATCGTGGTCTGCCTTGGCTAACTGCTTGTTGACAAACCTTTAAGGTCAAGGTCATAGCCATGTGGTTTGAATAGGAAACAAGAGTCTCAATTTTATGGGGACGCTCATGGGGTCCGGGCATGACCAGAAAAAATAATTTGATAACTTGAGTCCCAAAAAGACATGGAACCAGTTAAAGAATGTCACGAGCTACAGTTTGAAACTCCTAGGCTCGAGTGGAGATCAGTGACGATTTTTTTAATTTTAATACGGGGAGGGACCCAATGGTCCAAACAACCGGCATTTATATAAACACTGCTGCTCCCCCCCCCCCCCCCCCCCCACCCTGTGCGTGCGTAAACACGCCGATGGCTGAGATTACCTTATACCCTTTCATAATAAAGGGCATGATGACCTTTTTTAAAAGTACGTACAAATACAGAGTAAAGGGAGAACTAGCGAGGACTCAAACTGAAGACCTCAGACTTAAAGGCGTGCACTACTAGACACTTCACCCCATCGCTGTTTGTGATATTTTGTAGCGTGGAATATATAAGAAAACACAACAACATTCATATATATGAAATATTTTCTGAAATAAAATTAGAAATTTTTATTGAGAAAATGTGAACAATTTTTTAATTCTGAATAGTATTTCAATTTATAAACGAAATTTGAGCACAAGTTTTATGAAATTTGAACCAAATTTCAAAACATGAACAACTTTTGAACATCTTTCGAAACATGATTTTTTTTAAAAATTTGTTCGTTTTCTCCAGTTTTCCTTTTGTTTTTGTTTTTAGTTTTTTTTAAATTGACATGCTATTTGTAAATCATGAACCTTTTCTTAAATCCGTGAACTTTTCAAATTATTAAATATTTTCTTAAGTTCATGAAATTTGTTTTAAAATCTCTGAACTTTTTTCCATGTCAACTAACTCTTCTCAAGTTTTATGAATTTTGTCCAAAGCCTGCGAATTGTTTCCAAATTCGTGAACATTTTTTTCAAAATTGATAAACGTTTTTCACACGCTTGGGCTGGCCCAATAGGCACCCAACGGAAACGAGGCAGTAGCCTAGTTGGCCCAAGGCCGAAGCATTTTTTTCTAGTTTTTTTTACTTCATTTTCTCATTGATTCATTATTCTCTTTTTTGAACTTTATTATTATTTTTGAAACCTGTTTAAAAATTTGAAATATTTATGGAATACAAAAAATATTAATATTTTCAAATATTTTTTGCAAAATTTAAAAGTATTTTGGAATTTCAAACAATGTTCCCGTATTTGAATGTTTTTGCTCACAAATTTAAGAAATTCTTATATTTCCCAAAATTTGATAAATCTTTAAAAAGTACATGGTTTGTAATTTGTGTACAACATCAATTGTTGGCAATTTATTCACAAATTTGGAAAAGTGTTCAAGTTTACAAAATTTTTGTTCCCAATTTGAAATTCCAAAAAATTTAAGGAAATTATTTGGACGTAACAAAATGTTCATGTTGATTGATAATAGCGAATATTGCAAATAATAGATACATTAAAATTAGGAAAAATTACATGTACGTCTGTGCTGTTCGTGGTTTTAGTCCTACCATGTCTGGTGACACAGAAGGAGGTTGGAATCTTGGCTATATAATAGGGCAGTCTGGTTACATGGTTGCCGGTTTTTAAAATTGAAATATATATATATATATATATATATATATATATATATATATATTCATAGATTAAAGAAAACTCCACAAGTTTCAAAAATTATATAGATTTTAAAAGGTATACGAATGTGACAAAAAAGTTCATCGATTTAAAAAGAGTTAAAGAATTTGATAAAATGTACACAAATTTGAAAAAAGTTCATGAAATAAAAAAAATCATCGATTTGAAAAAAGTTTATGAATTTGATAAATTTTGTGAAATTGAAAAACATTCATTCATTTGAAAAGAAGTTCACAGATTCAAAAGATAACTTAACGAATTTGAAGTAAGTTCATGAATTTAAGAAACTATTATGAGATGGAGGGAGTATAATTTAGTAGTTTTGCAGAAAAGGTCATAAGCTATGGCATGGGAGCTATGTACGTCTCTGTCGCTTATCCTTCTTGCTACCAACAAAAGATTTTCCGGCTACCAATAAGCTCGGAAGTCATAACTTTAGGTCTCCTTTGGTTTGCAGGAATTTTATAGGAATTTTAGAGGATAGGATTCTTATAAGATTTTTTTTCCTTTAGACCCGTTTGGTTCATAGGAATGAATTCCTATTCCTACATAGGATTGATTCCTATCCTTCACATTTCATAGGAAAATAAAAATGAGCGTAGACTCAATGGAAAAATTCCTTTGGTGTCAACCAAATGACATCTCGTTTTCTATTCCTACTCATAGGATTTGAGATACATGTCATCTCATTTCCTACAAAATTCCTATTCCTACGATAATCCTATCCTATGAACCAAAAAGAGGCCTTAATCTGTCCGTTAATCAGTACTCCCAGCGTTACCTAATTAATCAGCCACAACAGTGACCCTTGGCGTGAATAATTAGTTCCACTGAGGCACCCAGCCCACAAGTGACCTAGACACCCATGATTTGATGATTGCACTCGTACAAGACTCGCAAACCTAGTGTTCCTCGCGCCAACATAGGATCTTTAATTTGTCCCGTTGTCTCATGTTCCCAAGGCTTCCTGCAACCCTTATGTTCAACTGTCATCCGCTTCTCATCCCTACTAGGCCTACTCCGCTAGCTAGTGCTGCCGACATGTCAATGTGAAGTGGGTCATTGACTTTCCTATCTACTAGTGGTATATATAAGGTTGTTGGCCCATTAATTTGTGCTCTCATGAGTTCCGATATCCGAACTCCAAAACCGGACAAGTTTGATCAATAATGTTTTTAGGGAAAAGTTTTGTCATTGATTAAAAGCCACATATTTTAGCCCTCATAACTCGATTGATTGCATGTACATGCTGGGTGACATGGAACCAGCTTCACACATGTATCAACGAAATAAGCATGAACAAAATCAGAAAAGAATTAGTAAACGAGATTGATTAGGCAAATACACCATACCTGTGTCATCGAGATAAATACAATATCTTGAGGTAGACCGCCGAGTGTCAGGACAACCAGCCCAGTCGGCCTCGGAGTAAGCCGTGAGAGTCATGGACGACGACCAAGGAATGTGCAGGCTGAGGTCGAGTGTACCCTTGATGTAGCGAAGAATACGCTTGACCAAGTGTAGATGTTGCTCACGTGGAGCATGCATATAGAGACAGGCCTGCTGCACATCATATGCTATGTCCGGACGGGTGAGAGTGAGATACTGCAATGCGCCAGCATAACTCCGATAAGTAGTAGCATCATCAAGCAGAGCACATCGGTGGCCGAGAGTTTGACCTTGACGTCAACTGGAGTGGCCGAGGGATGACAGTCACTGAAGAAGATCCAAGGCGTACTGTCGCTGGGAGAGAACTATGCCATTGGCGTTCCGGGTAACCGAGATGCCAAGGAAAAACGAGAGGTCTCCAAGGTCTGTCATGGCAAACTCGGCGTGTAGCTGCTGCGTCAAGTGCTGAAGAAGCGTGGACGTAGAGGCGGTGATCACAATATCATCAACGTACAAGAGGATGTACGCTAGCTGGTGTCCGTGGTGGTAGATGAACAGGGAGACGTCTGATTTCGATGCAACGAAGCCGAGGCGATGTGCGTAGAGAGCGAACTGTTGGTACCATGCACGGGGCGCCTGCTTGAGGCCATATAGCGACTTGTGAAGACGGCACACATAGTCAGGGCAGCGGTCATCAACGAATCCAGGCGGCTGTTGGCAATAAACCCCCTCGTCAAGATTGCCGTTGAGAAAGGCATTCTTGACGTCAAGCTGGTGGATCGGCCGTGCACGGGAAACCGCAATGCTAAGAACAATGCGGATGGTGGCCGGTTCGACAACCGGGCTGAACGTCTCGTCGAAGTCGATGCCCGGCTGTTGAGAGTAGCCATGGACCACCCACCGAGCTTTATAGCGAGCAAGGCATCCATCCGAATGAAACTTATGCTTGAAAATCCACTTCCCTGAAACAACATAAGCACGAGGTGTCCGTGGGACAAGTGACCACGTCCGGTTAATGACAAGCACCTCGAACTCATCGTGCATAGCACGACGCCAGTGTGGGTCGTTGAGAGCACCCCGGTATATTTTTGGGAGAGGAGAAATAGAGGAGTCGGAAGCCATAAGATTCATACGATCGATGGGCTGAAAGAGACCGCGCTTGGCGCGAGTAAGCATGGTGTGTGTGTTGCTAGGGGAGGGTGGCCGGTGCACAACGACAGGAGGAGAAGGCTCGCTCGAGCCAGAGGCAGATGCGGGCGAAGGCCCGGGCGAGGCAGGCGCACTCGGCGGGCCAGTGAAAGTGGGTGGGCTGGGCGGCGGGCTAGGTGGTCCAGTGGTAGTTGGCCGTCAGTGCTCTCGCCAACGTCTTTGTCGTGCTCCTCGACGACATTTTGGCCGACTAGTTCCTCAATAAGCCGTCAAGTCACTTGCACTCTGGGACGGGTGCTGACATTATGTCGATGAATCCGTGCGGTTCACGCGATAGACGACCATGACTGCGTGGTGGCTCACACCGATGTTAATATATATCCAAGCATAGGAACTGACTCAACCTGGCTCCTAAACCGACTAGGACTCTTGCCTAAACACACGGATACATCTCTTTGCGCCACACCTATACTATTGAAGCCGCAATCTACTTCCTATACTAATTAGACTAACAGACGTACAGGAAACTACCTAATCAACATAAACCGATTACGAACGTATTTGCCGCAATTTGCGAACTAAAACATTACACTAATTCAAGATTATACCTAACATGGTTGCGATTCTTTTGTCCTCTTTGTTTTCTTTTGAAGATCTTGATGCCGGCGAGGACCTACCGAGCCGCTGTTTTGGTCGGCTGGTGCCGTGGAATTATATGTAGTGTGCAGTTTGTGGAGTAGGACTCGCCACCGCCCCGTCATTTGACAATGAGGAAATAGGTCGCTGGCACTGGCAGAAAGAAATCATCACCAGTCAAGATTCCAAGAAGGGTCACCGGCTGAACAAGGCATCGTTTACCTGAAGCTCAAAGATATTCCCCGAGCCTACATGCAAGGGCATCTAAACTGAGCGGTCGTGGCAACTTCAAATTAATCCGTTTCTGCACGCATGGTTGAGGAGGTGATGAACCTATGAATAACGGGGCAGTCCCATTTCCTTTGCGAAATGGAGTGGAACTTTTTTACGATCATACCAAGATGCTTAGAACTTGTGCTGTCCTATTGTGTTGAGCAAACAGGGCAAAACTGAGCATATCATGGATTGGGTAATCCGGTATGGCACCTAAGCAAAACATAGCTTCCATTCCAAGTGAAAACTGATGCAGATAAGGGACGAGGAAATGATGAAAAAGAAATCGTAACCAAAATATACTCCCTACGAACGGTACAACATATATTTCCCGCAAAAAGGGAAGATTACAACATGTAACAAGGAGATAAACTGAGACATTGTCGAAAAAACCATAGGAACGATAAAGAAACTAGTTACTTATCTAGGTAATTAGAAAACAACAGAAACAACACTGTACACAACCAATGACAGCACATGTGCATGCTTCTACAGTGACGGAAGGCACAATGAAACGTCCAGTGTCTTCCATTGTCAACCATAACAGTGCGCTGTTGCCACGATACCTGCAGAATTTTCAATGAGGAGTATATGGATAATTAGCTGGGGATCCCATATATCGAACTAAGCTTCCCCCACAGGAGTAAAACACTCACGTTGTGGGTTTAGAATTTCAGCCAATCTTCCTCTTCTTTAGCTCCGGCAGCATTTTGTTTCTTGTTTTCTCATTCACTACTTACAGAGCCAGGACTGAATACTCTTCATCGCCACC